>NW_027099630.1:0-26747 GCF_031753505.1 Anomalospiza imberbis | reverse complement strand
ACCAGTGCAGACCAGAACGGACCAGTATGGACCAGAACGGACCAGTACGGACCACTACGGACCGGTACCGACCAGTACGGACCAGAACGGACCAGTACGGACCACTACGGACCGGTACGGACCAGTACGGACCAGAACGGACCAGTACGGACCACTATGGACCAGTACGGTCCACTACGGACAAGTATGGACTAGTATGGACCAGTACAGACCAGTATGGACCAGTACGGACCAGTATGGACCAGTGCGGACCAGAACGGACCAGTATGGACCAGTATGGACCAGTATGGATCAGTAGCGACGAGTACGGACCAGAACGGACCAGTACGGACCAGTATGGACCAGTATGGACCAGTACGGACCAGAACGGACCAATAGGGAACTCTACGGACCAGTACGGACCAGTACGGACCACTACAGACCAGTATGGACCAGAACGGAACAGTACGGACCAGTATGGACCAGTGCGGACCAGTACGGACCAGTACGGACCAGTAGGGACCAGTACGGACCACTATGGACCAGTACGGACTAGTCTGGACCACTACGGACCAGTATGGACCAGAACGGACCAGTACGGACCAGTACGGACCAGTACGGACCAGTACGGACCAGTACGGACCGGTAGGGAACACTACGGACCAGTATGGACCAGTACGGACCAGAACGGACCAGAACGGACCACTATGGACCAGTACGGGCCAGAATGGAACAGTACGGACCACTATGTAACAGTACGGACCAGAACGGACCAGTATGGACCAGTGCGGACCAGAACAGACCAGTACGGACCAGTACGGAGCAGTATGGACCGGTACGGACCAGTGTGGACCAGTATGGACCAATATGGACCAGTATGGGCCAGTACGGACCAGTACGGACCAGTGCGGACCAGTATGGACCAGTGCAGACCACTACGGACCAGTATGGACCAGAACGGACCAGTACGGACCACTACGGACCGGTACCGACCAGTACGGACCAGAACGGACCAGTACGGACCACTATGGACCAGTACGGTCCAGTACGGACAAGTATGGACTAGTATGGACCAGTGCGGACCAGTATGGACCAGTGCGGACCAGTGCGGAACAGAACGGACAAGTACGGACTAGTACGGACCACTATGGAACAGAACGGACCAGTATGGACCAGTGCGGACCAGAACAGACCAGTATGGACCAGTATGGACCAGCACGGAACACTAAGGACCAGTACGGACCAGAATGGACCACTATGGACCAGTACGGAGCAGAACGGACCAGTACGGACCAGTACGGACTACTAGTGACCAGTACGGACCACTAGGGGGCAGTACGGAGCACTATGGACCAGTATGGACCAGTGCGGACCAGTACGGACCACTATGGACTAGGGCAGACCAGTACGGACCAGTACGGACCAGTATGGACCGGTATGGACCAGTACGGACCAGTATGGACCAGTATGGACCAGTATGGACCAGTATGGACCAGTATGGACCAGTACGGACCAGTATGGACCAGTACGGAGCAGTATGGACCAGTATGGACCAGTACGGACCAGTATGGACCAGAACGGACCAGTACGGGCCAGATCGGACCAGTACGGACCAGTATGGACCAGTGCCGACCAGAACAGACCAGTACGGACCAGTATGGACCAGTATGGACCAGTGCGGACCAGTATGGACCAGTGCGGACTAGTACGGACCAGTATGGACCAGGACGGACCAGTACGGACCAGTATGGACCAGGACGGACCAGTACGGACCAGAACGGACCAATAGGGAACACTACGGACCAGTACGGACCAGTACGGACCAGAACAGACCAGTACGGACCAGAACGGACCAGTACGGACCAGTATGGACCAGTGCGGACCAGAACAGACCAGTACGGACCAGTACGGACCAGTATAGACCAGTGCGGACAGGTATGGACCAGTGCGGACCAGTGCGGACCAGTATGGACCAGAACGGACCAGTACAGACCAGTACGGAATACTAGGGACCAGTACGGACCACAAGGGGGCAGTACGGAGCAGTGTGGACCAGTACGGACCAGTACGGACCAGTATGGACCAGTGAGGACCAGTGCGGACCAGAACCGACCAGTACGGACTAGTACGGACCACTATGGAACAGAACGTACCAGAACGGACCAGTACGGACTGGTAGGGACCAGTACGGACCGGTAGGGAACACTACGGACCAGTATGGACCAGTACGGACCAGAACGGACCAGTACGGACCACTATGGACCAGTACGGACTACTAGTGATCAGTACGGACCACTAGGGGGAAGTACGGAGCAGTATGGACCAGTATGGACCAGTGCAGACCAGTACGGACCAGTATGGACCAGTGCGGACCAGTACGGACCAGTACGGACCAGTATGGACCGGAATGGACCGGTACGGACCAGTACGGACCAGTATGGGCCAGTACGGACCAGTACGGACCATTGCGGACCAGTATGGACCAGTGCGGAACAGAACGGACCTGTATGGACCAGAACAGTCCAGGACGGACCAGTACGGACCAGTACGGACCAGAACGGAACACTATGGACCAGTACGGACCAGTACGGACCAGTACAAACCAGTATTGCCCAGTATGGACCAGTACGGACCAGTATGGACCAGTACGGACCAGTATGGACCAGTATGGACCAGCACAGAACACTATGGACCAGTACGGACCAGAATGGACCAGTACGGACCACTATGGACAAGTACGGAGCAGAACGGACCAGTATGGACCAGTACGGACTACTAGTGACCAGTACGGACCACTAGGGGGCAGTACGGAGCACTATGGACCAGTATGGACGAGTGCGGACCAGTACGGACCAGTATGGACAAGGGCAGACCAGTACGGACCAGTACGGACCAGTATGGACCGGTATGGACCAGTACGGACCAGTACGGACCAGTACGGGCCAGTACGGACCAGTACGGAGCATTGCGGACCAGTATGGACCAGTGCGGACCAGAACGGACCTGTATGGACCAGAACAGACCAGTACGGACCAGTACGGACCAGTACGGACCAGTACGGACTAATAGGGACCACTACGGACCAGTACGGACCAGTACAGACGAGTATGGACCAGTATGGACCAGTACAGACCAGTATGGACCAGTACGGACCAGTGCGGAACAGAACGGACAAGTACGGACTAGTACGGACCACTATGGAACAGAACGGACCAGTATGGACCAGTGCGGACCAGAACAGACCAGTATGGACAAGTAAGGACCAGCAATGAACACGACGGACCAGTACGGACCAGAACGGACCAGTACGGACCACTATGGACCAGTGCGGGCCACAACGGACCTGTATGGACCAGTACAGACCAGGACGGACCAGTACGGACCAATATGGAACAGAACGTACCAGAACGGACCAGTATGGGCCAGTACAGACCAGTACGGAGCAGTAGGGACCAGTACGGACCACTATGGACCAGTACGGACCAGTACGGACCACTACGGACCAGTATGGACCAGAACGGACCAGTACGGACCAGTATGGACCAGGACCGACCAATGTGAACCAGTACGGACCAGTATGGACCATTGCGGACCAGAACGGACCAGTACGGACCAGTATGGACCAGTACGGACCAGTATGGATTAGAGCGGACCAGTATGGATTAGAGCGGACCAGTATGGATTAGAGCGGACCAGTACGGACCAGTACGGACCAGTACGGACCAGTATGGACCAGTGCGGACCAGTACGGACCAGTATGGACCAGTGCGGACTGGAACGGACCATTGTGGACCAGTACGGACCAGTATGGACCAGTACGGACCAGTATGGACCAGAGCGGACCAGTACGGACCAGTAGGGACAGTACGGACCGCTATGGACCCGTACGGACCAGAAGGGACCAGTACGGACCAGTGCGGAAAAGAACGGACAAGTACGGACTAGTACGGACCAGTACGGACTACTAGGGACCAGTATGGTCCACTAGGGGGCAGTACGGAGCAGTATGGACCAGTATGGACCAGTGCGGACCAGTACGGACCGGTATGGACAAGGGCAGACCAGAACGGAACAGTACGGACCAGTATGGACCGGTATGGACCTGTACGGAGCAGTACGGACCAGTATGGACCAGTATGGACCAGTGCGGACCAGTACGGACCAGTATGGACAAGTGCAGACCAGAACGGAGCAGTACGGACCAGTATGGACCGGTATGGACCAGTACGGACCAGTACGGACCGGTAGGGACCAGTACGGAGCAGTATGGACCGGTACGGACCAGTGTGGACCAGTATGGACCAATATGGACCAGTATGGGCCAGTACGGACCAGTACGGACCAGTGCGGACCAGTATGGACCAGTGCAGACCAGAACGGACCAGTATGGACCAGAACGGACCAGTACGGACCACTACGGACCTGTACGGACCAGTACGGACCAGTACGGACCAGTACGGACCACTACGGACCGGTACGGACCAGTACGGACCAGAACAGACCAGTACGGACCACTATGGACCAGTACGGTCCAGTACGGACAAGTATGGACTAGTATGGACCAGTACAGACCAGTATGGACCAGTACGGACCAGTATGGACCAGAACGGACCAGAACGGACCAGTATGGACAAGGGCAGACCAGAACGGACCAGTACGGACCAGTATGGACCGGTATGGACCTGTACGGAGCAGTACGGACCAGTATGGACCAGTATGGACCAGGGCGGACCAGTACGGACCAGTATGGACAAGGGCAGACCAGAACAGGGCAGTACGGACCAGTATGGACCGGTATGGACCAGTACGGACCAGTACGGACCGGTAGGGACCAGTACGGAGCAGTATGGACCGGTACGGACCAGTGTGGACCAGTATGGACCAATATGGACCAGTATGGGCCAGTACGGACCAGTACGGACCAGTGCGGACCAGTCCGGACCAGTGCGGAACAGAACGGACAAGTACGGACTAGTACGGACCACTATGGAACAGAACGTACCAGTATGGACCAGTGCGGACCAGAACGGACCAGTATGGACCAGTATGGACCAGCACAGAACACTATGGACCAGTACGGACCAGAATGGACCAGTACGGACCACTATGGACCAGTACGGAGCAGAACGGACCAGTACGGAGCAGTACGGACTACTAGTGACCAGTATGGACCACTAGGGGGCAGTACGGACCAGTATGGACCAGTATGGACCAGGGCGGACCACAACGGACCAATAGAGACCACTACGGACCAGTACGGACCAGTACGGACCAGTATGGACCGGTATGGACCGGTACGGACCAGTACGGAGCAGTATGGACCAGTATGGACCAGTGCGGACCAGTACGGACCAGTATGGACAAGGGCAGACCATAACGGACCAGTACGGACCAGTATGGACCGGTATGGACCAGTACGGACCAGTACGGGCCAGTACGGACTAGTACGGACCAGTACGGACCAGTATGGACCAGTGCGGACCAGAACGGACCTGTATGGACCAGAACAGACCAGTACGGACCAGTACGGACCAGTACGGACCAGAACGGACTAATAGGGACCACTACGGACCAGTACGGACCAGTACAGACGAGTATGGACCAGTATGGACCAGTACGGACCAGTATGGACCAGTACGGACCAGTATGGACCAGTGCGGACCAGAACGGACCAGTATGGACCAGTATGGACCAGTATGGATCAGTAGGGAACAATACGGACCAGGACGGACCAGTACGGACCACTATGGACCAGTACGGACCACTATGGACCTTTACGGACCAGTATGGACCAGTACGGACCAGTACGGACCAGTATGGACCAGTGCGGACCAGAACGGACCAGTATGGACCAGTGCGGACCAATACGGACCAGGACGGACCAGTGCGGACCAGAACGGACCAGTATGGACCAGTGCGGACCAATACGGACCAGGACGGACCAGTACGGACCAGTGCTGACCAGTGCGGACCAGAACGGACCAGTACGGACTAGTACGGACCACTATGGAACAGAACGTACCAGTATGGACCAGTGCGGACCAGAACGGACCAGTATGGACCAGCACGGAACACGATGGACCAGTACGGACCAGAACGGACCAGTACGGAACAGTATGGACCAGAACGGACCAGTACGGACAAGTATGGACCATTGCGGACCAGAACAGACCAGTACGGACCAGTACGGACCAGTACGGACCAGTACGGACCAGTATGGACCAGTGCGGACCAGTATGGACCAGTGCGGACCAGTGCGGAACAGAACGGAGAAGTACGGACTAGTACGGACCACTATGGAACAGAACGTACCAGTATGGACCAGTGCGGACCAGAACAGACCAGTATGGACCAGTAAGGACCAGCAATGAACACGATGGACCATTACGGACCAGAACGGACCAGTACGGACCAGTATGGAGCAGTGCGGGCCACAACGGACCTGTATGGACCAGTACAGACCAGTACGGACCAGTACGGACCAATATGGAACAGAACGTACCAGAACGGACCAGTATGGGCCAGTACGGACCAGTACGGAGCAGTAGGGACCAGTACGGACCACTATGGACCAGTACGGACCACTACGGACCAGTATGGACCAGAACGGACCAGTACGGACCAGTATGGACCAGTACCGACCAATGTGGACCAGTACGGACCAGTATGGACAATTGCGGACCAGAACGGACCAGTACGGACCAGTATGGACTAGAACGGACCAGTATGGATTAGAGCGGACCAGTACGGACCAGTACGGACCAGTACGGACCAGTATGGACCAGTGCGGACCAGTACGGACCAGTATGGACCAGTGCGGACTGGAACGGACCATTGTGGACCAGTACGGACCAGTATGGACCAGTACGGACCAGTATGGACCATTGTGGACCAGTACGGACCAGTAGGGACAGTACGGACCGCTATGGACCCGTACGGACCAGAACGAACCAGTACGGACCACTATGGACCAGTATGGAGCAGAACGGACCAGTACGGACCAGTACGGACTACTAAGGACCAGTATGGACCACTAGGGGGCAGTACGGAGAAGTATGGACCAGTATGGACCAGTGCGGACCAGTACGGACCAGTATGGACAAGGGCAGACCAGAACGGACCAGTACGGACCAGTATGGACCGGTATGGACCTGTACGGAGCAGTACGGACCAGTATGGACCAGTATGGACCAGTACGGACCAGTATGGACAAGGGCAGACCAGAACGGAGCAGTACGGACCAGTATGGACCGGTATGGACCAGTACGGACCAGTACGGACCGGTAGGGACCAGTACGGAGCAGTATGGACCGGTACGGACCAGTGTGGACCACTATGGACCAATATGGACCAGTATGGACCAGAACAGACCAGGACGGACCAGTGCGGACCAGTATGGACCAGTGCAGACCAGAACGGACCAGTATGGACCAGAACGGACCAGTACGGACCACTACGGACCGGTACCGACCAGTACGGACCAGAACGGACCAGTACGGACCACTACGGACCGGTACGGACCAGTACGGACCAGAACGGACCAGTACGGACCACTATGGACCAGTACGGTCCACTACGGACAAGTATGGACTAGTATGGACCAGTACAGACCAGTATGGACCAGTACGGACCAGTATGGACCAGTGCGGACCAGAACGGACCAGTATGGACCAGTATGGACCAGTATGGATCAGTAGCGACGAGTACGGACCAGAACGGACCAGTACGGACCAGTATGGACCAGTATGGACCAGTACGGACCAGTACGGGCCAGTACGGACTAGTACGGACCAGAACGGACCAGTATGGACCAGTGCGGACCAGAACGGACCTGTATGGACCAGAACAGACCAGGACGGACCAGTACGGACCAGTACGGACCAGAACGGACTAATAGGGACCACTACGGACCAGTACGGACCAGTACAGACGAGTATGGACCAGTATGGACCAGTACGGACCAGTATGGACCAGTACGGACCAGTATGGACCAGTGCGGACCAGAACGGACCAGTATGGACCAGTATGGACCAGTATGGATCAGTAGGGAACAATACGGACCAGGACGGACCAGTACGGACCACTATGGACCAGTACGGACCACTATGGACCTTTACGGACCAGTATGGACCAGTACGGACCAGTACGGACCAGTATGGACCAGTGCGGACCAGAACGGACCAGTATGGACCAGTGCGGACCAATACGGACCAGGACGGACCAGTGCGGACCAGAACGGACCAGTATGGACCAGTGCGGACCAATACGGACCAGGACGGACCAGTACGGACCAGTGCTGACCAGTGCGGACCAGAACGGACCAGTACGGACTAGTACGGACCACTATGGAACAGAACGTACCAGTATGGACCAGTGCGGACCAGAACGGACCAGTATGGACCAGCACGGAACACGATGGACCAGTACGGACCAGAACGGACCAGTACGGAACAGTATGGACCAGAACGGACCAGTACGGACAAGTATGGACCATTGCGGACCAGAACAGACCAGTACGGACCAGTACGGACCAGTACGGACCAGTATGGACCAGTGCGGACCAGTATGGACCAGTGCGGACCAGTGCGGAACAGAACGGAGAAGTACGGACTAGTACGGACCACTATGGAACAGAACGTACCAGTATGGACCAGTGCGGACCAGAACAGACCAGTATGGACCAGTAAGGACCAGCAATGAACACGATGGACCATTACGGACCAGAACGGACCAGTACGGACCAGTACGGACCAGTGCGGGCCACAACGGACCTGTATGGACCAGAACAGACCAGGACGGACCAGTACGGACCAATATGGAACAGAACGTACCAGAACGGACCAGTATGGGCCAGTACGGACCAGTACGGAGCAGTAGGGACCAGTACGGACCACTATGGACCAGTACGGACCAGTACGGACCAGTATGGACCAGAACGGACCAGTACGGACCAGTATGGACCAGTACCGACCAATGTGGACCAGTACGGACAAGTATGGACAATTGCGGACCAGAACGGACCAGTACGGACCAGTATGGACTAGAACGGACCAGTATGGATTAGAGCGGACCAGTACGGACCAGTACGGACCAGTACGGACCAGTATGGACCAGTGCGGACCAGTACGGACCAGTATGGACCAGTGCGGACTGGAACGGACCATTGTGGACCAGTACGGACCAGTATGGACCAGTACGGACCAGTATGGACCATTGTGGACCAGTACGGACCAGTAGGGACAGTACGGACCGCTATGGACCCGTACGGACCAGAACGAACCAGTACGGACCACTATGGACCAGTATGGAGCAGAACGGACCAGTACGGACCAGTACGGACTACTAGGGACCAGTATGGACCACTAGGGGGCAGTACGGAGAAGTATGGACCAGTATGGACCAGTGCGGACCAGTACGGACCAGTATGGACAAGGGCAGACCAGAACGGACCAGTACGGACCAGTATGGACCGGTATGGACCAGTACGGACCAGTACGGACCGGTAGGGACCAGTACGGAGCAGTATGGACCGGTACGGACCAGTGTGGAACACTATGGACCAATATGGACCAGTATGGACCAGAACAGACCAGGACGGACCAGTGCGGACTAGTATGGACCAGTGCAGACCAGAACGGACCAGTATGGACCAGAACGGACCAGTACGGACCACTACGGACCGGTACCGACCATTACGGACCAGAACGGACCAGTACGGACCACTACGGACCGGTACGGACCAGTACGGACCAGAACGGACCAGTACGGACCACTATGGACCAGTACGGTCCACTACGGACAAGTATGGACTAGTATGGACCAGTACAGACCAGTATGGACCAGTACGGACCAGTATGGACCAGTGCGGACCAGAACGGACCAGTATGGACCAGTATGGACCAGTATGGATCAGTAGCGACGAGTACGGACCAGAACGGACCAGTACGGACCAGTATGGACCAGTATGGACCAGTACGGACCAGAACGGACCAATAGGGAACTCTACGGACCAGTACGGACCAGTACGGACCACTAGAGACCAGTATGGACCAGAACGGAACAGTACGGACCAGTATGGACCAGTGCGGACCAGAACAGACCAGTACGGACCAGTACGGACCAGTACGGACCAGTAGGGACCAGTACGGACCACTATGGACCAGTACGGACTAGTCTGGACCACTACGGACCAGTATGGACCAGAACGGACCAGTACGGACCAGTACGGACCAGTACGGACCAGTACGGACCGGTAGGGAACACTACGGACCAGTATGGACCAGTACGGACCAGAACGGACCAGAACGGACCACTATGGACCAGTACGGGCCAGAATGGAACAGTACGGACCACTATGTAACAGTACGGACCAGAACGGACCAGTATGGACCAGTGCGGACCAGAACAGACCAGTACGGACCAGTACGGAGCAGTATGGACCGGTACGGACCAGTGTGGACCAGTATGGACCAATATGGACCAGTATGGGCCAGTACGGACCAGTACGGACCAGTGCGGATTAGTATGGACCAGTGCAGACCACTACGGACCAGTATGGACCAGAACGGACCAGTACGGACCACTACGGACCGGTACCGACCAGTACGGACCAGAACGGACCAGTACGGACCACTATGGACCAGTACGGTCCAGTACGGACAAGTATGGACTAGTATGGACCAGTACAGACCAGTATGGACCAGTGCGGACCAGAACGGACCAGTATGGACCAGTATGGACCAGTATAGATCAGTAGCGACCAGTACGGACCAGAACGGACCAGTACGGACCAGTATGGACCAGTATGGACCAGTACGGACCAGAACGGACCAATAGGGAACTCTACGGACCAGTACGGACCAGTACGGACCACTACAGACCAATATGGACCAGAACGGAACAGTACGGACCAGTATGGACCAGTGCGGACCAGAACAGACCAGTACGGACCAGTACGGACCAGTACGGACCACTATGGAACAGTACGGACCACTATGGACCAGTACGGACTAGTCTGGACCACTACGGACCAGTATGGACCAGAACGGACCAGTACGGACCAGTACGGACTGGTAGGGACCAGTACGGACCGGTAGGGAACACTACGGACCAGTATGGACCAGTACGGACCAGAACGGACCAGTACGGACCACTATGGACCAGTACGGGCCAGAATGGAACAGTACGGACCAGTATGTAACAGTACGGACCAGAACGGACCAGTATGGACCAGTGCGGACCAGAACAGACCAGTACGGACCAGTACGGACCAGTATGGACCAGTGCGGACCAGTATGGACCAGTGCGGACCAGTGCGGAACAGAACGGACAAGTACGGACTAGTAGGGTCCACTATGGAACAGAACGGACCAGTATGGACCAGTGCGGACCAGAACAGACCAGTATGGACCAGTATGGACCAGCACGGAACACTAAGGACCAGTACGGACCAGAATGGACCACTATGGACCAGTACGGAGCAGAACGGACCAGTACGGACCAGTACGGACTACTAGTGACCAGTACGGACCACTAGGGGGCAGTACGGAGCACTATGGACCAGTATGGACCAGTGCGGACCAGTACGGAGCAGTATGGACAAGGGCAGACCAGTACATACCAGTACGGACCAGTATGGACCGGTATGGACCAGTACGGACCAGTATGGACCAGTATGGACCAGTATGGACCAGTATGGACCAGTATGGACCAGTACGGACCAGTATGGACCAGTACGGAGCAGTATGGACCAGTATGGACCAGTACGGACCAGTATGGACCAGAACGGACCAGTACGGGCCAGATCGGACCAGTACGGACCAGTATGGACCAGTGCCGACCAGAACAGACCAGTACGGACCAGTATGGACCAGTATGGACCAGTGCGGACCAGTATGGACCAGTGCGGACTAGTACGGACCAGTATGGACCAGGACGGACCAGTACGGACCAGTATGGACCAGGACGGACCAGTACGGACCAGAACGGACCAATAGGGAACACTACGGACCAGTACGGACCAGTACGGACCAGAACAGACCAGTACGGACCAGAACGGACCAGTACGGACCAGTATGGACCAGTGCGGACCAGAACAGACCAGTACGGACCAGTACGGACCAGTATAGACCAGTGCGGACAGGTATGGACCAGTGCGGACCAGTGCGGACCAGTATGGACCAGAACGGACCAGTACGGACCAGTACGGAATACTAGGGACCAGTACGGACCACAAGGGGGCAGTACGGAGCAGTGTGGACCAGTACGGACCAGTACGGACCAGTATGGACCAGTGAGGACCAGTGCGGACCAGAACCGACCAGTACGGACTAGTACGGACCACTATGGAACAGAACGTACCAGAACGGACCAGTACGGACTGGTAGGGACCAGTACGGACCGGTAGGGAACACTACGGACCAGTATGGACCAGTACGGACCAGAACGGACCAGTACGGACCACTATGGACCAGTACGGACTACTAGTGATCAGTACGGACCACTAGGGGGAAGTACGGAGCAGTATGGACCAGTATGGACCAGTGCAGACCAGTACGGACCAGTATGGACCAGTGCGGACCAGTACGGACCAGTACGGACCAGTATGGACCGGAATGGACCGGTACGGACCAGTACGGACCAGTATGGGCCAGTACGGACCAGTACGGACCATTGCGGACCAGTATGGACCAGTGCGGAACAGAACGGACCTGTATGGACCAGAACAGTCCAGGACGGACCAGTACGGACCAGTACGGACCAGAACGGAACACTATGGACCAGTACGGACCAGTACGGACCAGTACAAACCAGTATTGCCCAGTATGGACCAGTACGGACCAGTATGGACCAGTACGGACCAGTATGGACCAGTATGGACCAGCACAGAACACTATGGACCAGTACGGACCAGAATGGACCAGTACGGACCACTATGGACAAGTACGGAGCAGAACGGACCAGTATGGACCAGTACGGACTACTAGTGACCAGTACGGACCACTAGGGGGCAGTACGGAGCACTATGGACCAGTATGGACGAGTGCGGACCAGTACGGACCAGTATGGACAAGGGCAGACCAGTACGGACCAGTACGGACCAGTATGGACCGGTATGGACCAGTACGGACCAGTACGGACCAGTACGGGCCAGTACGGACCAGTACGGAGCATTGCGGACCAGTATGGACCAGTGCGGACCAGAACGGACCTGTATGGACCAGAACAGACCAGTACGGACCAGTACGGACCAGTACGGACCAGTACGGACTAATAGGGACCACTACGGACCAGTACGGACCAGTACAGACGAGTATGGACCAGTATGGACCAGTACAGACCAGTATGGACCAGTACGGACCAGTGCGGAACAGAACGGACAAGTACGGACTAGTACGGACCACTATGGAACAGAACGGACCAGTATGGACCAGTGCGGACCAGAACAGACCAGTATGGACAAGTAAGGACCAGCAATGAACACGACGGACCAGTACGGACCAGAACGGACCAGTACGGACCACTATGGACCAGTGCGGGCCACAACGGACCTGTATGGACCAGTACAGACCAGGACGGACCAGTACGGACCAATATGGAACAGAACGTACCAGAACGGACCAGTATGGGCCAGTACAGACCAGTACGGAGCAGTAGGGACCAGTACGGACCACTATGGACCAGTACGGACCAGTACGGACCACTACGGACCAGTATGGACCAGAACGGACCAGTACGGACCAGTATGGACCAGGACCGACCAATGTGAACCAGTACGGACCAGTATGGACCATTGCGGACCAGAACGGACCAGTACGGACCAGTATGGACCAGTACGGACCAGTATGGATTAGAGCGGACCAGTATGGATTAGAGCGGACCAGTACGGACCAGTACGGACCAGTACGGACCAGTATGGACCAGTGCGGACCAGTACGGACCAGTATGGACCAGTGCGGACTGGAACGGACCATTGTGGACCAGTACGGACCAGTATGGACCAGTACGGACCAGTATGGACCAGAGCGGACCAGTACGGACCAGTAGGGACAGTACGGACCGCTATGGACCCGTACGGACCAGAAGGGACCAGTACGGACCAGTGCGGAAAAGAACGGACAAGTACGGACTAGTACGGACCAGTACGGACTACTAGGGACCAGTATGGTCCACTAGGGGGCAGTACGGAGCAGTATGGACCAGTATGGACCAGTGCGGACCAGTACGGACCGGTATGGACAAGGGCAGACCATAACGGACCAGTACGGACCAGTATGGACCGGTATGGACCTGTACGGAGCAGTACGGACCAGTATGGACCAGTATGGACCAGTGCGGACCAGTACGGACCAGTATGGACAAGTGCAGACCAGAACGGAGCAGTACGGACCAGTATGGACCGGTATGGACCAGTACGGACCAGTACGGACCGGTAGGGACCAGTACGGAGCAGTATGGACCGGTACGGACCAGTGTGGACCAGTATGGACCAATATGGACCAGTATGGGCCAGTACGGACCAGTACGGACCAGTGCGGACCAGTATGGACCAGTGCAGACCAGAACGGACCAGTATGGACCAGAACGGACCAGTACGGACCACTACGGACCTGTACGGACCAGTACGGACCAGTACGGACCAGTACGGACCACTACGGACCGGTACGGACCAGTACGGACCAGAACGGACCAGTACGGACCACTATGGACCAGTACGGTCCAGTACGGACAAGTATGGACTAGTATGGACCAGTACAGACCAGTATGGACCAGTACGGACCAGTATGGACCAGAACGGACCAGAACGGACCAGTATGGACAAGGGCAGACCAGAACGGACCAGTACGGACCAGTATGGACCGGTATGGACCTGTACGGAGCAGTACGGACCAGTATGGACCAGTATGGACCAGGGCGGACCAGTACGGACCAGTATGGACAAGGGCAGACCAGAACGGACCAGTACGGACCAGTATGGACCGGTATGGACCAGTACGGACCAGTACGGACCGGTAGGGACCAGTACGGAGCAGTATGGACCGGTACGGACCAGTGTGGACCAGTATGGACCAATATGGACCAGTATGGGCCAGTACGGACCAGTACGGACCAGTGCGGACCAGTCCGGACCAGTGCGGAACAGAACGGACAAGTACGGACTAGTACGGACCACTATGGAACAGAACGTACCAGTATGGACCAGTGCGGACCAGAACGGACCAGTATGGACCAGTATGGACCAGCACAGAACACTATGGACCAGTACGGACCAGAATGGACCAGTACGGACCACTATGGACCAGTACGGAGCAGAACGGACCAGTACGGAGCAGTACGGACTACTAGTGACCAGTATGGACCACTAGGGGGCAGTACGGACCAGTATGGACCAGTATGGACCAGGGCGGACCACAACGGACCAATAGAGACCACTACGGACCAGTACGGACCAGTACGGACCAGTATGGACCGGTATGGACCGGTACGGACCAGTACGGAGCAGTATGGACCAGTATGGACCAGTGCGGACCAGTACGGACCAGTATGGACAAGGGCAGACCATAACGGACCAGTACGGACCAGTATGGACCGGTATGGACCAGTACGGACCAGTACGGGCCAGTACGGACTAGTACGGACCAGAACGGACCAGTATGGACCAGTGCGGACCAGAACGGACCTGTATGGACCAGAACAGACCAGGACGGACCAGTACGGACCAGTACGGACCAGAACGGACTAATAGGGACCACTACGGACCAGTACGGACCAGTACAGACGAGTATGGACCAGTATGGACCAGTACGGACCAGTATGGACCAGTACGGACCAGTATGGACCAGTGCGGACCAGAACGGACCAGTATGGACCAGTATGGACCAGTATGGATCAGTAGGGAACAATACGGACCAGGACGGACCAGTACGGACCACTATGGACCAGTACGGACCACTATGGACCTTTACGGACCAGTATGGACCAGTACGGACCAGTACGGACCAGTATGGACCAGTGCGGACCAGAACGGACCAGTATGGACCAGTGCGGACCAATACGGACCAGGACGGACCAGTACGGACCAGTGCTGACCAGTGCGGACCAGAACGGACCAGTACGGACTAGTACGGACCACTATGGAACAGAACGTACCAGTATGGACCAGTGCGGACCAGAACGGACCAGTATGGACCAGCACGGAACACGATGGACCAGTACGGACCAGAACGGACCAGTACGGAACAGTATGGACCAGAACGGACCAGTACGGACAAGTATGGACCATTGCGGACCAGAACAGACCAGTACGGACCAGTACGGACCAGTATGGCCCAGTGCGGACCAGTATGGACCATTGCGGACCAGTGCGGAACAGAACGGAGAAGTACGGACTAGTACGGACCACTATGGAACAGAACGTACCAGTATGGACCAGTGCGGACCAGAACAGACCAGTATGGACCAGTAAGGACCAGCAATGAACACGATGGACCATTACGGACCAGAACGGACCAGTACGGACCAGTACGGACCAGTGCGGGCCACAACGGACCTGTATGGACCAGAACAGACCAGGACGGACCAGTACGGACCAATATGGAACAGAACGTACCAGAACGGACCAGTATGGGCCAGTACGGACCAGTACGGAGCAGTAGGGACCAGTACGGACCACTATGGACCAGTACGGACCAGTACGGACCACTACGGACCAGTATGGACCAGAACGGACCAGTACGGACCAGTATGGACCAGTACCGACCAATGTGGACCAGTACGGACAAGTATGGACAATTGCGGACCAGAACGGACCAGTACGGACCAGTATGGACTAGAACGGACCAGTATGGATTAGAGCGGACCAGTACGGACCAGTACGGACCAGTACGGACCAGTATGGACCAGTGCGGACCAGTACGGACCAGTATGGACCAGTGCGGACTGGAACGGACCATTGTGGACCAGTACGGACCAGTATGGACCAGTACGGACCAGTATGGACCATTGTGGACCAGTACGGACCAGTAGGGACAGTACGGACCGCTATGGACCCGTACGGACCAGAACGAACCAGTACGGACCACTATGGACCAGTATGGAGCAGAACGGACCAGTACGGACCAGTACGGACTACTAGGGACCAGTATGGACCACTAGGGGGCAGTACGGAGAAGTATGGACCAGTATGGACCAGTGCGGACCAGTACGGACCAGTATGGACAAGGGCAGACCAGAACGGACCAGTACGGACCAGTATGGACCGGTATGGACCTGTACGGAGCAGTACGGACCAGTATGGACCAGTATGGACCAGTGCGGACCAGTACGGACCAGTATGGACAAGTGCAGAGCAGAACGGAGCAGTACGGACCAGTATGGACCGGTATGGACCAGTACGGACCAGTACGGACCGGTAGGGACCAGTACGGAGCAGTATGGACCGGTACGGACCAGTGTGGACCAGTATGGACCAATATGGACCAGTATGGGCCAGTACGGACCAGTACGGACCAGTGCGGACCAGTATGGACCAGTGCAGACCACTACGGACCAGTATGGACCAGAACGGACCAGTACGGACCACTACGGACCGGTACCGACCAGTACGGACCAGAACGGACCAGTACGGACCACTACGGACCGGTACGGACCAGTACGGACCAGAACGGACCAGTACGGACCACTATGGACCAGTACGGTCCAGTACGGACAAGTATGGACTAGTATGGACCAGTACAGACCAGTATGGACCAGTACGGACCAGTATGGACCAGTGCGGACCAGAACGGACCAGTATGGACCAGTATGGACCAGTATGGATCAGTAGCGACCAGTACGGACCAGAACGGACCAGTACGGACCAGTATGGACCAGTATGGACCAGTACGGACCAGAACGGACCAATAGGGAACTCTACGGACCAGTGCGGACCAGTACGGACCAGTATGGACAAGGGCAGACCAGAACGGACCAGTACGGACCAGTATGGACCGGTATGGACCTGTACGGAGCAGTACAGACCAGTATGGACCAGTATGGACCAGTGCGGACCAGTACGGACCAGTATGGACAAGGGCAGACCAGAACAGGGCAGTACGGACCAGTATGGACCGGTATGGACCAGTACGGACCAGTACGGACCGGTAGGGACCAGTACGGAGCAGTATGGACCGGTACGGACCAGTGTGGACCAGTATGGACCAATATGGACCAGTATGGGCCAGTACGGACCAGTACGGACCAGTGCGAACCGGTCCGGACCAGTGCGGAACAGAACGGACAAGTACGGACTAGTACGGACCACTATGGAACAGAACGTACCAGTATGGACCAGTGCGGACCAGAACGGACCAGTATGGACCAGTATGGACCAGCACAGAACACTATGGACCAGTACGGACCAGAATGGACCAGTACGGACCACTATGGACCAGTACGGAGCAGAACGGACCAGTACGGAGCAGTACGGACTACTAGTGACCAGTATGGACCACTAGGGGGCAGTACGGACCAGTATGGACCAGTATGGACCAGGGCGGACCACAACGGACCAATAGAGACCACTACGGACCAGTACGGACCAGTACGGACCAGAATGGACCGGTATGGACCGGTACGGACCAGTACGGAGCAGTATGGACCAGTATGGACCAGTGCGGACCAGTACGGACCAGTATGGACAAGGGCAGACCATAACGGACCAGTACGGACCAGTATGGACCGGTATGGACCAGTACGGACCAGTACGGGCCAGTACGGACTAGTACGGACCAGTACGGACCAGTATGGACCAGTGCGGACCAGAACGGACCTGTATGGACCAGAACAGACCAGGACGGACCAGTACGGACCAGTACGGACCAGAACGGACTAATAGGGACCACTACGGACCAGTACGGACCAGTACAGACGAGTATGGACCAGTATGGACCAGTACGGACCAGTATGGACCAGTACGGACCAGTATGGACCAGTGCGGACCAGAACGGACCAGTATGGACCAGTATGGACCAGTATGGATCAGTAGGGAACAATACGGACCAGGACGGACCAGTACGGACCACTATGGACCAGTACGGACCACTATGGACCTTTACGGACCAGTATGGACCAGTACGGACCAGTACGGACCAGTATGGACCAGTGCGGACCAGAACGGACCAGTATGGACCAGTGCGGACCAATACGGACCAGGACGGACCAGTGCGGACCAGAACGGACCAGTATGGACCAGTGCGGACCAATACGGACCAGGACGGACCAGTACGGACCAGTGCTGACCAGTGCGGACCAGAACGGACCAGTACGGACTAGTACGGACCACTATGGAACAGAACGTACCAGTATGGACCAGTGCGGACCAGAACGGACCAGTATGGACCAGCACGGAACACGATGGACCAGTACGGACCAGAACGGACCAGTACGGAACAGTATGGACCAGAACGGACCAGTACGGACAAGTATGGACCATTGCGGACCAGAACAGACCAGTACGGACCAGTACGGACCAGTACGGACCAGTACGGACCAGTATGGACCAGTGCGGACCAGTATGGACCAGTGCGGACCAGTGCGGAACAGAACGGAGAAGTACGGACTAGTACGGACCACTATGGAACAGAACGTACCAGTATGGACCAGTGCGGACCAGAACAGACCAGTATGGACCAGTAAGGACCAGCAATGAACACGATGGACCATTACGGACCAGAACGGACCAGTACGGACCAGTATGGAGCAGTGCGGGCCACAACGGACCTGTATGGACCAGTACAGACCAGTACGGACCAGTACGGACCAATATGGAACAGAACGTACCAGAACGGACCAGTATGGGCCAGTACGGACCAGTACGGAGCAGTAGGGACCAGTACGGACCACTATGGACCAGTACGGACCACTACGGACCAGTATGGACCAGAACGGACCAGTACGGACCAGTATGGACCAGTACCGACCAATGTGGACCAGTACGGACCAGTATGGACAATTGCGGACCAGAACGGACCAGTACGGACCAGTATGGACTAGAACGGACCAGTATGGATTAGAGCGGACCAGTACGGACCAGTACGGACCAGTACGGACCAGTATGGACCAGTGCGGACCAGTACGGACCAGTATGGACCAGTGCGGACTGGAACGGACCATTGTGGACCAGTACGGACCAGTATGGACCAGTACGGACCAGTATGGACCATTGTGGACCAGTACGGACCAGTAGGGACAGTACGGACCGCTATGGACCCGTACGGACCAGAACGAACCAGTACGGACCACTATGGACCAGTATGGAGCAGAACGGACCAGTACGGACCAGTACGGACTACTAAGGACCAGTATGGACCACTAGGGGGCAGTACGGAGAAGTATGGACCAGTATGGACCAGTGCGGACCAGTACGGACCAGTATGGACAAGGGCAGACCAGAACGGACCAGTACGGACCAGTATGGACCGGTATGGACCTGTACGGAGCAGTACGGACCAGTATGGACCAGTATGGACCAGTACGGACCAATATGGACAAGGGCAGACCAGAACGGAGCAGTACGGACCAGTATGGACCGGTATGGACCAGTACGGACCAGTACGGACCGGTAGGGACCAGTACGGAGCAGTATGGACCGGTACGGACCAGTGTGGACCACTATGGACCAATATGGACCAGTATGGACCAGAACAGACCAGGACGGACCAGTGCGGACCAGTATGGACCAGTGCAGACCAGAACGGACCAGTATGGACCAGAACGGACCAGTACGGACCACTACGGACCGGTACCGACCAGTACGGACCAGAACGGACCAGTACGGACCACTACGGACCGGTACGGACCAGTACGGACCAGAACGGACCAGTACGGACCACTATGGACCAGTACGGTCCACTACGGACAAGTATGGACTAGTATGGACCAGTACAGACCAGTATGGACCAGTACGGACCAGTATGGACCAGTGCGGACCAGAACGGACCAGTATGGACCAGTATGGACCAGTATGGATCAGTAGCGACGAGTACGGACCAGAACGGACCAGTACGGACCAGTAT
The DNA here is from genome assembly GCF_031753505.1 of Anomalospiza imberbis. Classification (NCBI taxonomy): domain Eukaryota; kingdom Metazoa; phylum Chordata; class Aves; order Passeriformes; family Viduidae; genus Anomalospiza; species Anomalospiza imberbis. The sequence continues at coordinate 5,715 of NW_027099630.1, read as the reverse complement.
GGACCAGTATGGACCAGTACGGACCAGTACGGGCCAGTACGGACTAGTACGGACCAGAACGGACCAGTATGGACCAGTGCGGACCAGAACGGACCTGTATGGACCAGAACAGACCAGGACGGACCAGTACGGACCAGTACGGACCAGAACGGACTAATAGGGACCACTACGGACCAGTACGGACCAGTACAGACGAGTATGGACCAGTATGGACCAGTACGGACCAGTATGGACCAGTACGGACCAGTATGGACCAGTGCGGACCAGAACGGACCAGTATGGACCAGTATGGACCAGTATGGATCAGTAGGGAACAATACGGACCAGGACGGACCAGTACGGACCACTATGGACCAGTACGGACCACTATGGACCTTTACGGACCAGTATGGACCAGTACGGACCAGTACGGACCAGTATGGACCAGTGCGGACCAGAACGGACCAGTATGGACCAGTGCGGACCAATACGGACCAGGACGGACCAGTGCGGACCAGAACGGACCAGTATGGACCAGTGCGGACCAATACGGACCAGGACGGACCAGTACGGACCAGTGCTGACCAGTGCGGACCAGAACGGACCAGTACGGACTAGTACGGACCACTATGGAACAGAACGTACCAGTATGGACCAGTGCGGACCAGAACGGACCAGTATGGACCAGCACGGAACACGATGGACCAGTACGGACCAGAACGGACCAGTACGGAACAGTATGGACCAGAACGGACCAGTACGGACAAGTATGGACCATTGCGGACCAGAACAGACCAGTACGGACCAGTACGGACCAGTACGGACCAGTATGGACCAGTGCGGACCAGTATGGACCAGTGCGGACCAGTGCGGAACAGAACGGAGAAGTACGGACTAGTACGGACCACTATGGAACAGAACGTACCAGTATGGACCAGTGCGGACCAGAACAGACCAGTATGGACCAGTAAGGACCAGCAATGAACACGATGGACCATTACGGACCAGAACGGACCAGTACGGACCAGTACGGACCAGTGCGGGCCACAACGGACCTGTATGGACCAGAACAGACCAGGACGGACCAGTACGGACCAATATGGAACAGAACGTACCAGAACGGACCAGTATGGGCCAGTACGGACCAGTACGGAGCAGTAGGGACCAGTACGGACCACTATGGACCAGTACGGACCAGTACGGACCAGTATGGACCAGAACGGACCAGTACGGACCAGTATGGACCAGTACCGACCAATGTGGACCAGTACGGACAAGTATGGACAATTGCGGACCAGAACGGACCAGTACGGACCAGTATGGACTAGAACGGACCAGTATGGATTAGAGCGGACCAGTACGGACCAGTACGGACCAGTACGGACCAGTATGGACCAGTGCGGACCAGTACGGACCAGTATGGACCAGTGCGGACTGGAACGGACCATTGTGGACCAGTACGGACCAGTATGGACCAGTACGGACCAGTATGGACCATTGTGGACCAGTACGGACCAGTAGGGACAGTACGGACCGCTATGGACCCGTACGGACCAGAACGAACCAGTACGGACCACTATGGACCAGTATGGAGCAGAACGGACCAGTACGGACCAGTACGGACTACTAGGGACCAGTATGGACCACTAGGGGGCAGTACGGAGAAGTATGGACCAGTATGGACCAGTGCGGACCAGTACGGACCAGTATGGACAAGGGCAGACCAGAACGGACCAGTACGGACCAGTATGGACCGGTATGGACCTGTACGGAGCAGTACGGACCAGTATGGACCAGTATGGACCAGTACGGACCAGTATGGACAAGGGCAGACCAGAACGGAGCAGTACGGACCAGTATGGACCGGTATGGACCAGTACGGACCAGTACGGACCGGTAGGGACCAGTACGGAGCAGTATGGACCGGTACGGACCAGTGTGGAACACTATGGACCAATATGGACCAGTATGGACCAGAACAGACCAGGACGGACCAGTGCGGACTAGTATGGACCAGTGCAGACCAGAACGGACCAGTATGGACCAGAACGGACCAGTACGGACCACTACGGACCGGTACCGACCATTACGGACCAGAACGGACCAGTACGGACCACTACGGACCGGTACGGACCAGTACGGACCAGAACGGACCAGTACGGACCACTATGGACCAGTACGGTCCACTACGGACAAGTATGGACTAGTATGGACCAGTACAGACCAGTATGGACCAGTACGGACCAGTATGGACCAGTGCGGACCAGAACGGACCAGTATGGACCAGTATGGACCAGTATGGATCAGTAGCGACGAGTACGGACCAGAACGGACCAGTACGGACCAGTATGGACCAGTATGGACCAGTACGGACCAGAACGGACCAATAGGGAACTCTACGGACCAGTACGGACCAGTACGGACCACTAGAGACCAGTATGGACCAGAACGGAACAGTACGGACCAGTATGGACCAGTGCGGACCAGAACAGACCAGTACGGACCAGTACGGACCAGTACGGACCAGTAGGGACCAGTACGGACCACTATGGACCAGTACGGACTAGTCTGGACCACTACGGACCAGTATGGACCAGAACGGACCAGTACGGACCAGTACGGACCAGTACGGACCAGTACGGACCGGTAGGGAACACTACGGACCAGTATGGACCAGTACGGACCAGAACGGACCAGAACGGACCACTATGGACCAGTACGGGCCAGAATGGAACAGTACGGACCACTATGTAACAGTACGGACCAGAACGGACCAGTATGGACCAGTGCGGACCAGAACAGACCAGTACGGACCAGTACGGAGCAGTATGGACCGGTACGGACCAGTGTGGACCAGTATGGACCAATATGGACCAGTATGGGCCAGTACGGACCAGTACGGACCAGTGCGGATTAGTATGGACCAGTGCAGACCACTACGGACCAGTATGGACCAGAACGGACCAGTACGGACCACTACGGACCGGTACCCGACCAGTACGGACCAGAACGGACCAGTACGGACCACTATGGACCAGTACGGTCCAGTACGGACAAGTATGGACTAGTATGGACCAGTACAGACCAGTATGGACCAGTGCGGACCAGAACGGACCAGTATGGACCAGTATGGACCAGTATAGATCAGTAGCGACCAGTACGGACCAGAACGGACCAGTACGGACCAGTATGGACCAGTATGGACCAGTACGGACCAGAACGGACCAATAGGGAACTCTACGGACCAGTACGGACCAGTACGGACCACTACAGACCAATATGGACCAGAACGGAACAGTACGGACCAGTATGGACCAGTGCGGACCAGAACAGGACCAGTACGGACCAGTACGGACCAGTACGGACCACTATGGAACAGTACGGACCACTATGGACCAGTACGGACTAGTCTGGACCACTACGGACCAGTATGGACCAGAACGGACCAGTACGGACCAGTACGGACTGGTAGGGACCAGTACGGACCGGTAGGGAACACTACGGACCAGTATGGACCAGTACGGACCAGAACGGACCAGTACGGACCACTATGGACCAGTACGGGCCAGAATGGAACAGTACGGACCAGTATGTAACAGTACGGACCAGAACGGACCAGTATGGACCAGTGCGGACCAGAACAGACCAGTACGGACCAGTACGGACCAGTATGGACCAGTGCGGACCAGTATGGACCAGTGCGGACCAGTGCGGAACAGAACGGACAAGTACGGACTAGTAGGGTCCACTATGGAACAGAACGGACCAGTATGGACCAGTGCGGACCAGAACAGACCAGTATGGACCAGTATGGACCAGCACGGAACACTAAGGACCAGTACGGACCAGAATGGACCACTATGGACCAGTACGGAGCAGAACGGACCAGTACGGACCAGTACGGACTACTAGTGACCAGTACGGACCACTAGGGGGCAGTACGGAGCACTATGGACCAGTATGGACCAGTGCGGACCAGTACGGAGCAGTATGGACAAGGGCAGACCAGTACATACCAGTACGGACCAGTATGGACCGGTATGGACCAGTACGGACCAGTATGGACCAGTATGGACCAGTATGGACCAGTATGGACCAGTATGGACCAGTACGGACCAGTATGGACCAGTACGGAGCAGTATGGACCAGTATGGACCAGTACGGACCAGTATGGACCAGAACGGACCAGTACGGGCCAGATCGGACCAGTACGGACCAGTATGGACCAGTGCCGACCAGAACAGACCAGTACGGACCAGTATGGACCAGTATGGACCAGTGCGGACCAGTATGGACCAGTGCGGACTAGTACGGACCAGTATGGACCAGGACGGACCAGTACGGACCAGTATGGACCAGGACGGACCAGTACGGACCAGAACGGACCAATAGGGAACACTACGGACCAGTACGGACCAGTACGGACCAGAACAGACCAGTACGGACCAGAACGGACCAGTACGGACCAGTATGGACCAGTGCGGACCAGAACAGACCAGTACGGACCAGTACGGACCAGTATAGACCAGTGCGGACAGGTATGGACCAGTGCGGACCAGTGCGGACCAGTATGGACCAGAACGGACCAGTACGGACCAGTACGGAATACTAGGGACCAGTACGGACCACAAGGGGGCAGTACGGAGCAGTGTGGACCAGTACGGACCAGTACGGACCAGTATGGACCAGTGAGGACCAGTGCGGACCAGAACCGACCAGTACGGACTAGTACGGACCACTATGGAACAGAACGTACCAGAACGGACCAGTACGGACTGGTAGGGACCAGTACGGACCGGTAGGGAACACTACGGACCAGTATGGACCAGTACGGACCAGAACGGACCAGTACGGACCACTATGGACCAGTACGGACTACTAGTGATCAGTACGGACCACTAGGGGGAAGTACGGAGCAGTATGGACCAGTATGGACCAGTGCAGACCAGTACGGACCAGTATGGACCAGTGCGGACCAGTACGGACCAGTACGGACCAGTATGGACCGGAATGGACCGGTACGGACCAGTACGGACCAGTATGGGCCAGTACGGACCAGTACGGACCATTGCGGACCAGTATGGACCAGTGCGGAACAGAACGGACCTGTATGGACCAGAACAGTCCAGGACGGACCAGTACGGACCAGTACGGACCAGAACGGAACACTATGGACCAGTACGGACCAGTACGGACCAGTACAAACCAGTATTGCCCAGTATGGACCAGTACGGACCAGTATGGACCAGTACGGACCAGTATGGACCAGTATGGACCAGCACAGAACACTATGGACCAGTACGGACCAGAATGGACCAGTACGGACCACTATGGACAAGTACGGAGCAGAACGGACCAGTATGGACCAGTACGGACTACTAGTGACCAGTACGGACCACTAGGGGGCAGTACGGAGCACTATGGACCAGTATGGACGAGTGCGGACCAGTACGGACCAGTATGGACAAGGGCAGACCAGTACGGACCAGTACGGACCAGTATGGACCGGTATGGACCAGTACGGACCAGTACGGACCAGTACGGGCCAGTACGGACCAGTACGGAGCATTGCGGACCAGTATGGACCAGTGCGGACCAGAACGGACCTGTATGGACCAGAACAGACCAGTACGGACCAGTACGGACCAGTACGGACCAGTACGGACTAATAGGGACCACTACGGACCAGTACGGACCAGTACAGACGAGTATGGACCAGTATGGACCAGTACAGAC
>NW_027099629.1:0-26842 GCF_031753505.1 Anomalospiza imberbis | reverse complement strand
CGCCCTTTACCCCTCAAGCCCTCCCTCTGCCCCCCAGCCCTCAGGCTCTGTGTGTCACCCTCCAGCCCCCCCTTTGCCCCTCAGCTCCTGTGGGTCACCCTTAATCCCTCTCCTTTGCCCCTCAGCCCCCAGCTTCTCTGTGTCACCCTCCAGCTGCCCCTGACCCCCTCAGCATCTCTCTGTGTCACCCACTGTCCCCTCTCCCTGTCCCTCCCTCAGCTCCCAGCCTCTGTCACCCTCAAGCCCCTCAAGCTGCCCCTCAGCCTCTATGTGCCGTGCCATGAAAAGACCCTAAAAACATAAAAATTCCCTAAAAAACCCTCATCTTCAAAATGTCCTAAGAGCCCCACAGAAACACAAAAATAGCCTCAGAATACCTTAAAATACAAGTAAAATACCCTACTTTTAAAAAAACCCTAAAACACCCTTAAAAATCCCTAAAGAACCTTTTAAAAAGCACTAAATATTCCTAAAAGAGCTCTAATAATACCCCAAAAATCCTTAAAATGCCCTGATAAGACCCTAAACAGACCTAAAAGCTTCCTCAATAAACCTAAAAATACCCTAGTCCTAAGAGTCCTCCACATACCCCCAATAGTCCTAAAAAAGCCCTAAATATTTTTAAATAGTCCTAGGAAAGCACCCCCCCCCAAAAAAAAACAAAAAAACAAAAAAAAAAAACCTATAAGTTCTAATTAGTACTAAGAAAGCCCTTAAAATACCCTAAAAAAATCTTTTAAAAGCCCTGAAAAAGCCCTAAAAGTATCCTAAATATTCCCAGAAAAATCCTAAAAAGCACCTGCAAAAAAAAAAAAGCCCCTAAAATATCCTTTAAAAGCCCTAAAAAAACCCTAAAAAAGTGCTCAGTCCCCAAGCTCTACCGGTCACTCTCTAGCCAGCAAACATCATCCCCGCCTTTTAATTAGGGTCACTGCCTGCAGCTGCTGTTGGGGAAAACTGGTGTTCTAGGGGTGCTGTTTAGGGTGAGCTTAGGGTTGGGCTGAGGGCTGCTGCTGTACCCTAACCCTTCCTGGTACCCTGTGTCCTGTCCTTCCTACCCCTAACCCTCAGTGTCAGCTCTCCACCTGTCAAGTCCCCCCCTCTTTGCCCCTCAGCCCACAATGTCTGTGTGTCACCCCAAGCCCCCGACACTGTCCTGTGGCCCCCTAACCTCCACCGTGCACACTCCACCTGGGTAGGGGTGATTTTAAAAGTGAGGTTAAGGGTGGTGTGAGGGCTGATAAACCTGACACATCAGACACCCCCCACTTTGTCCCTCAAGGCAGCCCCTGCCACTCAGCCTCCTTGTGTCACCCTCAAGTTCCCACCGCAGCCTCTCAGCGTCTCTGTGCCAGCCTGGAGCCCCCCTTTTTACTCCTAAAGACCCCTTCTGCCTCTCAGCTGCCCCCACGTTCTGTGTCACCTCCAGCCCCCTCCCCTCAGCCCCAGGTGCCTTTGTGACACAGCACAGCACACAGATGTGGTCCCTGCCTGTTTTATTTGGGTGTTGTCCTGCTGTGAGGGCCGCACTATCCCCACGAGTCCAGGCTCCCAAGTGCTGCTGCAGGGAGTCGCAGGTGGGCAGTGGGGAGTAAAGGGGTGGAGAAGGGGCCGGCTGGGGAGGGGTGAAGGGAGGAGAGAGGGTGGGGGAAGGGGCGGGCTGGAAGTACAGGTAGTGGTGAGGGGTGGAGACGGGGACACAGCAGAACAGGGCTGAGGGGAGGAGGGGAGGGGGCACCCCATACATCCCAGACCAAAGCTACAGCACAATACAATTCGGAATGCAGGGGCAATGCTGAACACCAGCTAAAACCTGACATCAGGAACCAGGGGGGGGTGAGATTTCTTTCCCAGGGAAAAGGGCCGGTCTTTGTCTCCAGGGGCTGTGGCCCTGAGTGGCCGGCTGCCTGCAAAATATCCGAACGGACGAGGATATGTCCCAGACCCAACCTGCCCCCACCTCAAACCTGTGCTGCCCTGACAGTCCCAAGGGAACCCTACAAACTGACATCAGGAAGCTGGGCTGGCCACTTTTCTTTCCCAGGGAAAAGGGCCGGTCTTTGTCTCCAGGGGCTGTGGCCCTGAGTGGCCGGCTGCCTGCAAAATAGCCGAACGGACGAGGATATGTCCCAGACCCAACCTGCCCCCACCTCAAACCTGTGCTGCCCTGAAAGTCCTAAGGGAACCCTACAAACTGACATCAGGAACCTGGGCTGGCCACTTTTCTTTCCCAGGGAAAAGGGCCGGTCTTTGTCTCCAGGGGCTGTGGCCCTGAGTGGCCGGCTGCCTGCAAAATATCCGAACGGACGAGGATATGTCCCAGACCCAACCTGCCCCCACCTCAAACCTGTGCTGCCCTGACAGTCCCAAGGGAACCCTACAAACTGACATCAGGAAGCTGGGCTGGCCACTTTTCTTTCCCAGGGAAAAGGGCCGGTCTTTGTCTCCAGGGGCTGTGGCCCTGAGTGGCCGGCTGCCTGCAAAATATCCGAACGGACGAGGATATGTCCCAGACCCAACCTGCCCCCACCTCAAACCTGTGCTGCCCTGAAAGTCCTAAGGGAACCCTACAAACTGACATCAGGAACCTGGGCTGGCCACTTTTCTTTCCCAGGGAAAAGGGCCGGTCTTTGTCTCCAGGGGCTGTGGCCGGCTGAGTGGCCGGCTGCCTGCAAAATATCCGAACGGACGAGGATATGTCCCAGACCCAACCTGCCCCCACCTCAAACCTGTGCTGCCCTGAAAGTCCTAAGGGAACCCTACAAACTGACATCAGGAACCTGGGCTGGCCACTTTTCTTTCCCAGGGAAAAGGGCCGGTCTTTGTCTCCAGGGCCTGTGGCCCTGAGTGGCCGGCTGCCTGCAAAATATCCGAACGGACGAGGATATGTCCCAGACCCAACCTGCCCCCACCTCAAACCTGTGCTGCCCTGAAAGTCCCAAGGGAACCCTAAAAACTGACATCAGGAAGCTGGGCTGGCCACTTTTCTTTCCCAGGGAAAAGGGCCGGTCTTTGTCTCCAGGGGCTGTGGCCCTGAGTGGCCGGCTGCCTGCAAAATATCCGAACGGACGAGGATATGTCCCAGACCCAACCTGCCCCCACCTCAAACCTGTGCTGCCCTGAAAGTCCTAAGGGAACCCTACAAAATAACATCAGGAACCTGGGCTGGCCACTTTCTTTCCCAGGGAAAAGGGCCGGTCTTTGTCTCCAGGGCCTGTGGCCCTGAGTGGCCGGCTGCCTGCAAAATATCCGAACGGACGAGGATATGTCCCAGACCCAACCTGCCCCCACCTCAAACCTGTGCTGCCCTGACAGTCCCAAGGGAACCCTACAAACTGACATCAGGAACCTGGGCTGGCCACTTTTCTTTCCCAGGGAAAAGGGCCGGTCTTTGTCTCCAGGGGCTGTGGCCCTGAGTGGCCGGCTGCCTGCAAAATATCCGAACGGATGAGGATATGTCCCAGACCCAACCTGCCCCCACCTCAAACCTGTGCTGCCCTGAAAGTCCTAAGGGAACCCTACAAACTGACATCAGGAACCTGGGCTGGCCACTTTTCTTTCCCAGGGAAAAGGGCCGGTCTTTGTATCCAGGGGCTGTGGCCCTGAGTGGCCGGCTGCCTGCAAAATATCCGAACGGACGAGGATATGTCCCAGACCCAACCTGCCCCCACCTCAAACCTGTGCTGCCCTGACAGTCCCAAGGGAACCCTACAATCTGACATCAGGAAGCTGGGCTGGCCACTTTTCTTTCCCAGGGAAAAGGGCCGGTCTTTGTCTCCAGGGGCTGTGGCCCTGAGTGGCCGGCTGCCTGCAAAATATCTGAACGGACGAGGATATGTCCCAGACCCAACCTGCCCCCACCTCAAACCTGTGCTGCCCTGAAAGTCCTAAGGGAACACTACAAACTGACATCAGGAAGCTGGGCTGGCCACTTTTCTTTCCCAGGGAAAAGGGCCGGTCTTTGTCTCCAGGGGCTGTGGCCCTGAGTGGCCCTGAGTGGCCAGCTGCCTGCAAAATATCCGAACGGACGAGGATATGTCCCAGACCCAACCTGCCCCCACCTCAAACCTGTGCTGCCCTGAAAGTCCTAAGGGAACCCTACAAACTGACATCAGGAAGCTGGGCTGGCCACTTTTCTTTCCCAGGGAAAAGGGCCGGTCTTTGTCTCCAGGGGCTGTGGCCCTGAGTGGCCGGCTGCCTGCAAAATATCCGAACGGACGAGGATATGTCCCAGACCCAACCTGCCCCCACCTCAAACCTGTGCTGCCCTGACAGTCCCAAGGGAACCCTACAATCTGACATCAGGAAGCTGGGCTGGCCACTTTTCTTTCCCAGGAAAAGGGCCGGTCTTTGTCTCCAGGGGCTGTGGCCCTGAGTGGCCGGCTGCCTGCAAAATATCCGAACGGACGAGGATATGTCCCAGACCCAACCTGCCCCCACCTCAAACCTGTGCTGCCCTGAAAGTCCTAAGGGAACCCTACAAACTGACATCAGGAACCTGGGCTGGCCACTTTTCTTTCCCAGGGAAAAGGGCCGGTCTTTGTCTCCAGGGGCTGTGGCCGGCTGAGTGGCCGGCTGCCTGCAAAATATCCGAACGGACGAGGATATGTCCCAGACCCAACCTGCCCCCACCTCAAACCTGTGCTGCCCTGAAAGTCCTAAGGGAACCCTACAAACTGACATCAGGAACCTGGGCTGGCCACTTTTCTTTCCCAGGGAAAAGGGCCGGTCTTTGTCTCCAGGGCCTGTGGCCCTGAGTGGCCGGCTGCCTGCAAAATATCCGAACGGACGAGGATATGTCCCAGACCCAACCTGCCCCCACCTCAAACCTGTGCTGCCCTGAAAGTCCCAAGGGAACCCTAAAAACTGACATCAGGAAGCTGGGCTGGCCACTTTTCTTTCCCAGGGAAAAGGGCCGGTCTTTGTCTCCAGGGGCTGTGGCCCTGAGTGGCCGGCTGCCTGCAAAATATCCGAACGGACGAGGATATGTCCCAGACCCAACCTGCCCCCACCTCAAACCTGTGCTGCCCTGAAAGTCCTAAGGGAACCCTACAAAATAACATCAGGAACCTGGGCTGGCCACTTTTCTTTCCCAGGGAAAAGGGCCGGTCTTTGTCTCCAGGGCCTGTGGCCCTGAGTGGCCGGCTGCCTGCAAAATATCCGAACGGACGAGGATATGTCCCAGACCCAACCTGCCCCCACCTCAAACCTGTGCTGCCCCTGACAGTCCCAAGGGAACCCTACAAACTGACATCAGGAACCTGGGCTGGCCACTTTTCTTTCCCAGGGAAAAGGGCCGGTCTTTGTCTCCAGGGGCTGTGGCCCTGAGTGGCCGGCTGCCTGCAAAATATCCGAACGGATGAGGATATGTCCCAGACCCAACCTGCCCCCACCTCAAACCTGTGCTGCCCTGAAAGTCCTAAGGGAACCCTACAAACTGACATCAGGAACCTGGGCTGGCCACTTTTCTTTCCCAGGGAAAAGGGCCGGTCTTTGTATCCAGGGGCTGTGGCCCTGAGTGGCCGGCTGCCTGCAAAATATCCGAACGGACGAGGATATGTCCCAGACCCAACCTGCCCCCACCTCAAACCTGTGCTGCCCTGACAGTCCCAAGGGAACCCTACAATCTGACATCAGGAAGCTGGGCTGGCCACTTTTCTTTCCCAGGGAAAAGGGCCGGTCTTTGTCTCCAGGGGCTGTGGCCCTGAGTGGCCGGCTGCCTGCAAAATATCTGAACGGACGAGGATATGTCCCAGACCCAACCTGCCCCCACCTCAAACCTGTGCTGCCCTGAAAGTCCTAAGGGAACACTACAAACTGACATCAGGAAGCTGGGCTGGCCACTTTTCTTTCCCAGGGAAAAGGGCCGGTCTTTGTCTCCAGGGGCTGTGGCCCTGAGTGGCCCTGAGTGGCCAGCTGCCTGCAAAATATCCGAACGGACGAGGATATGTCCCAGACCCAACCTGCCCCCACCTCAAACCTGTGCTGCCCTGAAAGTCCTAAGGGAACCCTACAAACTGACATCAGGAAGCTGGGCTGGCCACTTTTCTTTCCCAGGGAAAAGGGCCGGTCTTTGTCTCCAGGGGCTGTGGCCCTGAGTGGCCGGCTGCCTGCAAAATATCCGAACGGACGAGGATATGTCCCAGACCCAACCTGCCCCCACCTCAAACCTGTGCTGCCCTGACAGTCCCAAGGGAACCCTACAATCTGACATCAGGAAGCTGGGCTGGCCACTTTTCTTTCCCAGGGAAAAGGGCCGGTCTTTGTCTCCAGGGCTGTGGCCCTGAGTGGCCGGCTGCCTGCAAAATATCCGAACGGACGAGGATATGTCCCAGACCCAACCTGCCCCCACCTCAAACCTGTGCTGCCCTGACAGTCCCAAGGGAACCCTACAAACTGACATCAGGAAGCTGGGCTGGCCACTTTTCTTTCCCAGGGAAAAGGGCCGGTCTTTGTCTCCAGGGGCTGTGGCCCTGAGTGGCCGGCTGCCTGCAAAATATCCGAACGGACGAGGATATGTCCCAGACCCAACCTGCCCCCACCTCAAACCTGTGCTGCCCTGAAAGTCCTAAGGGAACCCTACAAACTGACATCAGGAACCTGGGCTGGCCACTTTTCTTTCCCAGGGAAAAGGGCCGGTCTTTTTCTCCAGGGGCTGTGGCCCTGAGTGGCCGGCTGCCTGCAAAATATCCGAACGGACGAGGATATGTCCCAGACCCAACCTGCCCCCACCTCAAACCTGTGCTGCCCTGAAAGTCCAAAGAGAACCCTAAAAACTGACATCAGGAAGCTGGGCTGGCCACTTTTCTTTCCCAGGGAAAAGGGCCGGTCTTTGTCTCCAGGGGCTGTGGCCCTGAGTGGCCGGCTGCCTGCAAAATATCCGAACGGACGAGGATATGTCCCAGACCCAACCTGCCCCCACCTCAAACCTGTGCTGCCCTGACAGTCCTAAGGGAACCCTACAAACTGACATCAGGAACCTGGGCTGGACACTTTTCTTTCCCAGGGAAAAGGGCCGGTGTTTGTCTCCAGGGGCTGTGGCCGGCTGAGTGGCCGGCTGCCTGCAAAATATCCGAACGGACGAGGATATGTCCCAGACCCAACCTGCCCCCACCTCAAACCTGTGCTGCCCTGACAGTCCCAAGGGAACCCTACAAACTGACATCAGGAAGCTGGGCTGGCCACTTTTCTTTCCCAGGGAAAAGGGCCGGTCTTTGTCTCCAGGGGCTGTGGCCCTGAGTGGCCGGCTGCCTGCAAAATATCTGAACGGACAAGGATATGTCCCAGACCCAACCTGCCCCCACCTCAAACCTGTGCTGCCCTGAAAGTCCTAAGGGAACGCTACAAACTGACATCAGGAACCTGGGCTGGCCACTTTTCTTTCCAGGGAAAAGGGCCGGTCTTTGTCTCCAGGGGCTGTGGCCGGCTGAGTGGCCCTGAGTGGCCGGCTGCCTGCAAAATATCCGAACGGACGAGGATATGTCCCAGACCCAACCTGCCCCCACCTCAAACCTGTGCTGCCCTGAAAGTCCTAAGGGAACCCTACAAACTGACATCAGGAACCTGGGCTGGCCACTTTTCTTTCCCAGGGAAAAGGGCCGGTCTTTGTCTCCAGGGGCTGTGGCCCTGAGTGGCCGGCTGCCTGCAAAATAGCCGAACGGACGAGGATATGTCCCAGACCCAACCTGCCCCCACCTCAAACCTGTGCTGCCCTGAAAGTCCTAAGGGAACCCTACAAACTGACATCAGGAACCTGGGCTGGCCACTTTTCTTTCCCAGGGAAAAGGGCCGGTCTTTGTCTCCAGGGGCTGTGGCCCTGAGTGGCCGGCTGCCTGCAAAATATCCGAACGGACGAGGATATGTCCCAGACCCAACCTGCCCCCACCTCAAACCTGTGCTGCCCTGACAGTCCCAAGGGAACCCTAAAAAACTGACATCAGGAACCTGGGCTGGCCACTTTTCTTTCCCAGGGAAAAGGGCCGGTCTTTGTCTCCAGGGGCTGTGGCCCTGAGTGGCCGGCTGCCTGCAAAATATCCGAACGGACGAGGATATGTCCCAGACCCAACCTGCCCCCACCTCAAACCTGTGCTGCCCTGAAAGTCCTAAGGGAACCCTACAAACTGACATCAGGAACCTGGGCTGGCCACTTTTCTTTCCCAGGGAAAAGGGCCGGTCTTTGTCTCCAGGGGCTGTGGCCGGCTGAGTGGCCGGCTGCCTGCAAAATATCCGAACGGACGAGGATATGTCCCAGACCCAACCTGCCCCCACCTCAAACCTGTGCTGCCCTGAAAGTCCTAAGGGAACCCTACAAACTGACATCAGGAACCTGGGCTGGCCACTTTTCTTTCCCAGGGAAAAGGGCCGGTCTTTGTCTCCAGGGGCTGTGGCCCTGAGTGGCCGGCTGCCTGCAAAATATCCGAACGGACGAGGATATGTCCCAGACCCAACCTGCCCCCACCTCAAACCTGTGCTGCCCTGACAGTCCTAAGGGAACCCTACAAACTGACATCAGGAACCTGGGCTGGACACTTTTCTTTCCCAGGGAAAAGGGCCGGTCTTTGTCTCCAGGGGCTGTGGCCCTGAGTGGCCGGCTGCCTGCAAAATATCCGAACGGACGAGGATATGTCCCAGACCCAACCTGCCCCCACCTCAAACCTGTGCTGCCCTGACAGTCCCAAGGGAACCCTACAATCTGACATCAGGAAGCTGGGCTGGCCACTTTTCTTTCCCAGGGAAAAGGGCCGGTCTTTGTCTCCAGGGGCTGTGGCCCTGAGTGGCCGGCTGCCTGCAAAATATCTGAACGGACAAGGATATGTCCCAGACCCAACCTGCCCCCACCTCAAACCTGTGCTGCCCTGAAAGTCCTAAGGGAACGCTACAAACTGACATCAGGAACCTGGGCTGGCCACTTTTCTTTCCCAGGGAAAAGGGCCGGTCTTTGTCTCCAGGGGCGGTGGCCCTGAGTGGCCCTGAGTGGCCAGCTGCCTGCAAAATATCCGAACGGACGAGGATATGTCCCAGACCCAACCTGCCCCCACCTCAAACCTGTGCTGCCCTGAAAGTCCTAAGGGAACCCTACAAACTGACATCAGGAAGCTGGGCTGGCCACTTTTCTTTCCCAGGGAAAAGGGCCGGTCTTTGTCTCCAGGGGCTGTGGCCCTGAGTGGCCGGCTGCCTGCAAAATATCCGAACGGACGAGGATATGTCCCAGACCCAACCTGCCCCCACCTCAAACCTGTGCTGCCCTGACAGTCCCAAGGGAACCCTACAAACTGACATCAGGAAGCTGGGCTGGCCACTTTTCTTTCCCAGGGAAAAGGGCCGGTCTTTGTCTCCAGGGGCTGTGGCCCTGAGTGGCCGGCTGCCTGCAAAATATCCGAACGGACGAGGATATGTCCCAGACCCAACCTGCCCCCACCTCAAACCTGTGCTGCCCTGAAAGTCCTAAGGGAACCCTACAAACTGACATCAGGAACCTGGGCTGGACACTTTTCTTTCCCAGGGAAAAGGGCCGGTCTTTGTCTCCAGGGGCTGTGGCCCTGAGTGGCCGGCTGCCTGCAAAATATCCGAACGGACGAGGATATGTCCCAGACCCAACCTGCCCCCACCTCAAACCTGTGCTGCCCTGACAGTCCAAAGAGAACCCTAAAAACTGACATCAGGAACCTGGGCTGGCCACTTTTCTTTCCCAGGGAAAAGGGCCGGTCTTTGTCTCCAGGGGCTGTGGCCCTGAGTGGCCGGCTGCCTGCAAAATATCCGAACGGACGAGGATATGTCCCAGACCCAACCTGCCCTCACCTCAAACCTGTGCTGCCCTGAAAGTCCTAAGGGAACCCTACAAACTGACATCAGGAAGCTGGGCTGGCCACTTTTCTTTCCCAGGGAAAAGGGCCGGTCTTTGTCTCCAGGGGCTGTGGCCCTGAGTGGCCGGCTGCCTGCAAAATATCCGAACGGACGAGGATATGTCCCAGACCCAACCTGCCCCCACCTCAAACCTGTGCTGCCCTGAAAGTCCTAAGGGAACCCTACAAACTGACATCAGGAACCTGGGCTGGCCACTTTTCTTTCCCAGGGAAAAGGGCCGGTCTTTGTCTCCAGGGGCTGTGGCCCTGAGTGGCCGGCTGCCTGCAAAATATCCGAACGGACGAGGATATGTCCCAGACCCAACCTGCCCCCACCTCAAACCTGTGCTGCCCTGACAGTCCAAAGAGAACCCTAAAAACTGACATCAGGAACCTGGGCTGGCCACTTTTCTTTCCCAGGGAAAAGGGCCGGTCTTTGTCTCCAGGGGCTGTGGCCCTGAGTGGCCGGCTGCCTGCAAAATATCCGAACGGACGAGGATATGTCCCAGACCCAACCTGCCCCCACCTCAAACCTGTGCTGCCCTGAAAGTCCTAAGGGAACCCTACAAACTGACATCAGGAAGCTGGGCTGGCCACTTTTCTTTCCCAGGGAAAAGGGCCGGTCTTTGTCTCCAGGGGCTGTGGCCCTGAGTGGCCGGCTGCCTGCAAAATATCCGAACGGACGAGGATATGTCCCAGACCCAACCTGCCCCCACCTCAAACCTGTGCTGCCCTGAAAGTCCTAAGGGAACCCTACAAACTGACATCAGGAACCTGGGCTGGCCACTTTTCTTTCCCAGGGAAAAGGGCCGGTCTTTGTCTCCAGGGGCTGTGGCCGGCTGAGTGGCCGGCTGCCTGCAAAATATCCGAACGGACGAGGATATGTCCCAGACCCAACCTGCCCCCACCTCAAACCTGTGCTGCCCTGACAGTCCTAAGGGAACCCTACAAACTGATATCAGGAACCTGGGCTGGCCACTTTTCTTTCCAAGGGAAAAGGGCCGGTCTTTGTCTCCAGGGGCTGTGGCCCTGAGTGGCCGGCTGCCTGCAAAATATCCGAACGGACGAGGATATGTCCCAGACCCAACCTGCCCCCACCTCAAACCTGTGCTGCCCTGAAAGTCCTAAGGGAACCCTACAAACTGACATCAGGAACCTGGGCTGGCCACTTTTCTTTCCCAGGGAAAAGGGCCGGTCTTTGTCTCCAGGGGCTGTGGCCCTGAGTGGCCGGCTGCCTGCAAAATATCCGAACGGACGAGGATATGTCCCAGACCCAACCTGCCCCCACCTCAAACCTGTGCTGCCCTGAAAGTCCTAAGGGAACCCTACAAACTGACATCAGGAACCTGGGCTGGCCACTTTTCTTTCCCAGGGAAAAGGGCTGGTCATTGTCCCCAGGGGCTGTGGCCTTGAGTGGCCGGCTGCCTGCAAAATATCCGAACGGACGAGGATATGTCCCAGACCCAACCTGCCCCCACCTCAAACCTGTGCTGCCCTGAAAGTCCTAAGGGAACCCTACAAACTGACATCAGGAAGCTGGGCTGGCCACTTTTCTTTCCCAGGGAAAAGGGCCGGTCTTTGTCTCCAGGGGCTGTGGCCCTGAGTGGCCGGCTGCCTGCAAAATATCCGAACGGACGAGGATATGTCCCAGACCCAACCTGCCCCCACCTCAAACCTGTGCTGCCCTGAAAGTCCTAAGGGAACCCTACAAACTGACATCAGGAACCTGGGCTGGCCACTTTTCTTTCCCAGGGAAAAGGGCCGGTCTTTGTCTCCAGGGGCTGTGGCCCTGAGTGGCCGGCTGCCTGCAAAATATCCGAACGGACGAGGATATGTCCCAGACCCAACCTGCCCCCACCTCAAACCTGTGCTGCCCTGACAGTCCAAAGAGAACCCTAAAAACTGACATCAGGAACCTGGGCTGGCCACTTTTCTTTCCCAGGGAAAAGGGCCGGTCTTTGTCTCCAGGGGCTGTGGCCCTGAGTGGCCGGCTGCCTGCAAAATATCCGAACGGACGAGGATATGTCCCAGACCCAACCTGCCCCCACCTCAAACCTGTGCTGCCCTGAAAGTCCTAAGGGAACCCTACAAACTGACATCAGGAAGCTGGGCTGGCCACTTTTCTTTCCCAGGGAAAAGGGCCGGTCTTTGTCTCCAGGGGCTGTGGCCCTGAGTGGCCGGCTGCCTGCAAAATATCCGAACGGACGAGGATATGTCCCAGACCCAACCTGCCCCCACCTCAAACCTGTGCTGCCCTGAAAGTCCTAAGGGAACCCTACAAACTGACATCAGGAACCTGGGCTGGCCACTTTTCTTTCCCAGGGAAAAGGGCCGGTCTTTGTCTCCAGGGGCTGTGGCCGGCTGAGTGGCCGGCTGCCTGCAAAATATCCGAACGGACGAGGATATGTCCCAGACCCAACCTGCCCCCACCTCAAACCTGTGCTGCCCTGACAGTCCTAAGGGAACCCTACAAACTGATATCAGGAACCTGGGCTGGCCACTTTTCTTTCCAAGGGAAAAGGGCCGGTCTTTGTCTCCAGGGGCTGTGGCCCTGAGTGGCCGGCTGCCTGCAAAATATCCGAACGGACGAGGATATGTCCCAGACCCAACCTGCCCCCACCTCAAACCTGTGCTGCCCTGAAAGTCCTAAGGGAACCCTACAAACTGACATCAGGAACCTGGGCTGGCCACTTTTCTTTCCCAGGGAAAAGGGCCGGTCTTTGTCTCCAGGGGCTGTGGCCCTGAGTGGCCGGCTGCCTGCAAAATATCCGAACGGACGAGGATATGTCCCAGACCCAACCTGCCCCCACCTCAAACCTGTGCTGCCCTGAAAGTCCTAAGGGAACCCTACAAACTGACATCAGGAACCTGGGCTGGCCACTTTTCTTTCCCAGGGAAAAGGGCCGGTCTTTGTCTCCAGGGGCTGTGGCCCTGAGTGGCCCTGAGTGGCCGGCTGCCTGCAAAATATCCGAACGGACGAGGATATGTCCCA
This sequence comes from Anomalospiza imberbis, assembly GCF_031753505.1. Classification (NCBI taxonomy): domain Eukaryota; kingdom Metazoa; phylum Chordata; class Aves; order Passeriformes; family Viduidae; genus Anomalospiza; species Anomalospiza imberbis. Next base: position 14,008 of record NW_027099629.1, on the reverse strand, counting down.
GACCCAACCTGCCCCCACCTCAAACCTGTGCTGCCCTGACAGTCCCAAGGGAACCCTACAGACTGATAACAGGAACCTGGGCTGGCCACTTTTCTTTCCCAGGGAAAAGAGCCGGTCTTTGTCTCCAGGGGCTGTGGCCCTGAGTGGCCGGCTGCCTGCAAAATATCCGAACGGACGAGGATATGTCCCAGACCCAACCTGCCCCCACCTCAAACCTGTGCTGCCCTGAAAGTCCTAAGGGAACCCCACAAACTGACATCAGGAACCTGGGCTGGCCACTTTTCTTTCCCAGGGAAAAGGGCCGGTCTTTGTCTCCAGGGGCTGTGGCCCTGAGTGGCCGGCTGCCTGCAAAATATCCGAACGGACGAGGATATGTCCCAGACCCAACCTGCCCTCACCTCAAACCTGTGCTGCCCTGAAAGTCCTAAGGGAACCCTACAAACTGACATCAGGAACCTGGGCTGGCCACTTTTCTTTCCCAGGGAAAAGGGCTGGTCATTGTCCCCAGGGGCTGTGGCCCTGAGTGGCCGGCTGCCTGCAAAATATCCGAACGGACGAGGATATGTCCCAGACCCAACCTGCCCCCACCTCAAACCTGTGCTGCCCTGAAAGTCCTAAGGGAACCCTACAAACTGACATCAGGAACCTGGGCTGGCCACTTTTCTTTCCCAGGGAAAAGGGCCGGTCTTTGTCTCCAGGGGCTGTGGCCCTGAGTGGCCGGCTGCCTGCAAAATATCCGAACGGACGAGGATATGTCCCAGACCCAACCTGCCCCCACCTCAAACCTGTGCTGCCCTGAAAGTCCTAAGGGAACCCTACAAACTGACATCAGGAACCTGGGCTGGCCACTTTTCTTTCCCAGGGAAAAGGGCTGGTCATTGTCCCCAGGGGCTGTGGCCCTGAGTGGCCGGCTGCCTGCAAAATATCCGAACGGACGAGGATATGTCCCAGACCCAACCTGCCCCCACCTCAAACCTGTGCTGCCCTGAAAGTCCTAAGGGAACCCTACAAACTGACATCAGGAACCTGGGCTGGCCACTTTTCTTTCCCAGGGAAAAGGGCCGGTCTTTGTCTCCAGGGGCTGTGGCCCTGAGTGGCCGGCTGCCTGCAAAATATCCGAACGGACGAGGATATGTCCCAGACCCAACCTGCCCCCACCTCAAACCTGTGCTGCCCTGAAAGTCCTAAGGGAACCCTACAAACTGACATCAGGAACCTGGGCTGGCCACTTTTCTTTCCCAGGGAAAAGGGCCGGTCTTTGTCTCCAGGGGCTGTGGCCCTGAGTGGCCGGCTGCCTGCAAAATATCCGAACGGACGAGGATATGTCCCAGACCCAACCTGCCCCCACCTCAAACCTGTGCTGCCCTGAAAGTCCTAAGGGAACCCTACAAACTGACATCAGGAACCTGGGCTGGCCACTTTTCTTTCCCAGGGAAAAGGGCCGGTCTTTGTCTCCAGGGGCTGTGGCCCTGAGTGGCCGTGAGTGGCCGGCTGCCTGCAAAATATCCGAACGGACGTGGATATGTCCCAGACCCAACCTGCCCCCACCTCAAACCTGTGCTGCCCTGAAAGTCCTAAGGGAACCCTACAAACTGACATCAGGAAGCTGGGCTGGCCACTTTTCTTTCCCAGGGAAAAGGGCCGGTCTTTGTCTCCAGGGGCTGTGGCCCTGAGTGGCCGGCTGCCTGCAAAATATCTGAACGGACGAGGATATGTCCCAGACCCAACCTGCCCCCACCTCAAACCTGTGCTGCCCTGACAGTCCCAAGGGAACCCTACAAACTGATATCAGGAACCTGGGCTGGCCACTTTTCTTTCCCAGGGAAAAGTGCCGGTCTTTGTCTCCAGGGGCTGTGGCCCTGAGTGGCCGGCTGCCTGCAAAATATCCGAACGGACGAGGATATGTCCCAGACCCAACCTGCCCCCACCTCAAACCTGTGCTGCCCTGACAGTCCAAAGAGAACCCTAAAAACTGACATCAGGAACCTGGGCTGGCCACTTTTCTTTCCCAGGGAAAAGAGCCGGTCTTTGTCTCCAGGGGCTGTGGCCCTGAGTGGCCGGCTGCCTGCAAAATATCCGAACGGACGAGGATATGTCCCAGACCCAACCTGCCCCCACCTCAAACCTGTGCTGCCCTGAAAGTCCTAAGGGAACCCTACAAACTGACATCAGGAACCTGGGCTGGCCACTTTTCTTTCCCAGGGAAAAGGGCCGGTCTTTGTCTCCAGGGGCTGTGGCCCTGAGTGGCCGGCTGCCTGCAAAATATCCGAACGGACGAGGATATGTCCCAGACCCAACCTGCCCCCACCTCAAACCTGTGCTGCCCTGAAAGTCCTAAGGGAACCCTACAAACTGACATCAGGAACCTGGGCTGGCCACTTTTCTTTCCCAGGGAAAAGGGCTGGTCATTGTCTCCAGGGGCTGTGGCCCTGAGTGGCCGGCTGCCTGCAAAATATCCGAACGGACGAGGATATGTCCCAGACCCAACCTGCCCCCACCTCAAACCTGTGCTGCCCTGAAAGTCCTAAGGGAACCCTACAAACTGACATCAGGAACCTGGGCTGGCCACTTTTCTTTCCCAGGGAAAAGGGCCGGTCTTTGTCTCCAGGGGCTGTGGCCCTGAGTGGCCCTGAGTGGCCGGCTGCCTGCAAAATATCCGAACGGACGAGGATATGTCCCAGACCCAACCTGCCCCCACCTCAAACCTGTGCTGCCCTGAAAGTCCTAAGGGAACCCTACAAACTGACATCAGGAACCTGGGCTGGCCACCTTTCTTTCCCAGGGAAAAGGGCCCGTCATTGTCCCCAGGGGCTGTGGCCCTGAGTGGCCGGCTGCCTGCAAAATATCCGAACGGACGAGGATATGTCCCAGACCCAACCTGCCCCCACCTCAAACCTGTGCTGCCCTGACAGTCCCAAGGGAACCCTACAGACTGATATCAGGAACCTGGGCTGGCCACTTTTCTTTCCCAGGGAAAAGAGCCGGTCTTTGTCTCCAGGGGCTGTGGCCCTGAGTGGCCGGCTGCCTGCAAAATATCCGAACGGACGAGGATATGTCCCAGACCCAACCTGCCCCCACCTCAAACCTGTGCTGCCCTGAAAGTCCTAAGGGAACCCTACAAACTGACATCAGGAACCTGGGCTGGCCACTTTTCTTTCCCAGGGAAAAGGGCCGGTCTTTGTCTCCAGGGGCTGTGGCCCTGAGTGGCCGGCTGCCTGCAAAATATCCGAACGGACGAGGATATGTCCCAGACCCAACCTGCCCTCACCTCAAACCTGTGCTGCCCTGAAAGTCCTAAGGGAACCCTACAAACTGACATCAGGAACCTGGGCTGGCCACTTTTCTTTCCCAGGGAAAAGGGCTGGTCATTGTCCCCAGGGGCTGTGGCCCTGAGTGGCCGGCTGCCTGCAAAATATCCGAACGGACGAGGATATGTCCCAGACCCAACCTGCCCCCACCTCAAACCTGTGCTGCCCTGAAAGTCCTAAGGGAACCCTACAAACTGACATCAGGAACCTGGGCTGGCCACTTTTCTTTCCCAGGGAAAAGGGCCGGTCTTTGTCTCCAGGGGCTGTGGCCCTGAGTGGCCCTGAGTGGCCGGCTGCCTGCAAAATATCCGAACGGACGAGGATATGTCCCAGACCCAACCTGCCCCCACCTCAAACCTGTGCTGCCCTGAAAGTCCTAAGGGAACCCTACAAACTGACATCAGGAACCTGGGCTGGCCACTTTTCTTTCCCAGGGAAAAGGGCCCGTCATTGTCCCCAGGGGCTGTGGCCCTGAGTGGCCGGCTGCCTGCAAAATATCCGAACGGACGAGGATATGTCCCAGACCCAACCTGCCCCCACCTCAAACCTGTGCTGCCCTGAAAGTCCTAAGGGAACCCTACAAACTGACATCAGGAACCTGGGCTGGCCACTTTTCTTTCCCAGGGAAAAGGGCCGGTCTTTGTCTCCAGGGGCTGTGGCCCTGAGTGGCCGGCTGCCTGCAAAATATCCGAACGGACGAGGATATGTCCCAGACCCAACCTGCCCCCACCTCAAACCTGTGCTGCCCTGAAAGTCCTAAGGGAACCCTACAAACTGACATCAGGAACCTGGGCTGGCCACTTTTCTTTCCCAGGGAAAAGGGCCGGTCTTTGTCTCCAGGGGCTGTGGCCCTGAGTGGCCGGCTGCCTGCAAAATATCCGAACGGACGAGGATATGTCCCAGACCCAACCTGCCCCCACCTCAAACCTGTGCTGCCCTGAAAGTCCTAAGGGAACCCTACAAACTGACATCAGGAACCTGGGCTGGCCACTTTTCTTTCCAAGGGAAAAGGGCCGGTCTTTGTCTCCAGGGGCTGTGGCCCTGAGTGGCCGTGAGTGGCCGGCTGCCTGCAAAATATCCGAACGGACGTGGATATGTCCCAGACCCAACCTGCCCCCACCTCAAACCTGTGCTGCCCTGAAAGTCCTAAGGGAACCCTACAAACTGACATCAGGAACCTGGGCTGGCCACTTTTCTTTCCCAGGGAAAAGGGCCGGTCTTTGTCTCCAGGGGCTGTGGCCCTGAGTGGCCGGCTGCCTGCAAAATATCCGAACGGACGAGGATATGTCCCAGACCCAACCTGCCCCCACCTCAAACCTGTGCTGCCCTGACAGTCCCAAGGGAACCCTACAAACTGATATCAGGAACCTGGGCTGGCCACTTTTCTTTCCCAGGGAAAAGGGCCGGTCTTTGTCTCCAGGGGCTGTGGCCCTGAGTGGCCGGCTGCCTGCAAAATATCCGAACGGACGAGGATATGTCCCAGACCCAACCTGCCCCCACCTCAAACCTGTGCTGCCCTGAAAGTCCTAAGGGAACCCTACAAACTGACATCAGGAACCTGGGCTGGCCACTTTTCTTTCCCAGGGAAAAGGGCCGGTCTTTGTCTCCAGGGGCTGTGGCCGGCTGAGTGGCCGGCTGCCTGCAAAATATCCGAACGGACGAGGATATGTCCCAGACCCAACCTGCCCCCACCTCAAACCTGTGCTGCCCTGAAAGTCCTAAGGGAACCCTACAAACTGATATCAGGAACCTGGGCTGGCCACTTTTCTTTCCAAGGGAAAAGGGCCGGTCTTTGTCTCCAGGGGCTGTGGCCCTGAGTGGCCGGCTGCCTGCAAAATATCCGAACGGACGAGGATATGTCCCAGACCCAACCTGCCCCCACCTCAAACCTGTGCTGCCCTGAAAGTCCTAAGGGAACCCTACAAACTGACATCAGGAACCTGGGCTGGCCACTTTTCTTTCCCAGGGAAAAGGGCCGGTCTTTGTCTCCAGGGGCTGTGGCCCTGAGTGGCCGGCTGCCTGCAAAATATCCGAACGGACGAGGATATGTCCCAGACCCAACCTGCCCCCACCTCAAACCTGTGCTGCCCTGAAAGTCCTAAGGGAACCCTACAAACTGACATCAGGAACCTGGGCTGGCCACTTTTCTTTCCCAGGGAAAAGGGCCGGTCTTTGTCTCCAGGGGCTGTGGCCCTGAGTGGCCCTGAGTGGCCGGCTGCCTGCAAAATATCCGAACGGACGAGGATATGTCCCAGACCCAACCTGCCCCCACCTCAAACCTGTGCTGCCCTGACAGTCCCAAGGGAACCCTACAGACTGATATCAGGAACCTGGGCTGGCCACTTTTCTTTCCCAGGGAAAAGAGCCGGTCTTTGTCTCCAGGGGCTGTGGCCCTGAGTGGCCGGCTGCCTGCAAAATATCCGAACGGACGAGGATATGTCCCAGACCCAACCTGCCCCCACCTCAAACCTGTGCTGCCCTGAAAGTCCTAAGGGAACCCCACAAACTGACATCAGGAACCTGGGCTGGCCACTTTTCTTTCCCAGGGAAAAGGGCCGGTCTTTGTCTCCAGGGGCTGTGGCCCTGAGTGGCCGGCTGCCTGCAAAATATCCGAATGGACGAGGATATGTCCCAGACCCAACCTGCCCTCACCTCAAACCTGTGCTGCCCTGAAAGTCCTAAGGGAACCCTACAAACTGACATCAGGAACCTGGGCTGGCCACTTTTCTTTCCCAGGGAAAAGGGGCTGGTCATTGTCCCCAGGGGCTGTGGCCCTGAGTGGCCGGCTGCCTGCAAAATATCCGAACGGACGAGGATATGTCCCAGACCCAACCTGCCCCCACCTCAAACCTGTGCTGCCCTGAAAGTCCTAAGGGAACCCTACAAACTGACATCAGGAACCTGGGCTGGCCACTTTTCTTTCCCAGGGAAAAGGGCCGGTCTTTGTCTCCAGGGGCTGTGGCCCTGAGTGGCCGGCTGCCTGCAAAATATCCGAACGGACGAGGATATGTCCCAGACCCAACCTGCCCCCACCTCAAACCTGTGCTGCCCTGAAAGTCCTAAGGGGAACCCTACAAACTGACATCAGGAACCTGGGCTGGCCACTTTTCTTTCCCAGGGAAAAGGGCCCGTCATTGTCCCCAGGGGCTGTGGCCCCTGAGTGGCCGGCTGCCTGCAAAATATCCGAACGGACGAGGATATGTCCCAGACCCCAACCTGCCCCCACCTCAAACCTGTGCTGCCCTGAAAGTCCTAAGGGAACCCTACAAACTGACATCAGGAACCTGGGCTGGCCACTTTTCTTTCCCAGGGAAAAGGGGCCGGTCTTTGTCTCCAGGGGCTGTGGCCCTGAGTGGCCGGCTGCCTGCAAAATATCCGAACGGACGAGGATATGTCCCAGACCCAACCTGCCCCCACCTCAAACCTGTGCTGCCCTGAAAGTCCTAAGGGAACCCTACAAACTGACATCAGGAACCTGGGCTGGCCACTTTTCTTTCCCAGGGAAAAGGGCCGGTCTTTGTCTCCAGGGGCTGTGGCCCTGAGTGGCCGGCTGCCTGCAAAATATCCGAACGGACGAGGATATGTCCCAGACCCAACCTGCCCTCACCTCAAACCTGTGCTGCCCTGAAAGTCCTAAGGGAACCCTACAAACTGACATCAGGAACCTGGGCTGGCCACTTTTCTTTCCCAGGGAAAAGGGCTGGTCATTGTCTCCAGGGGCTGTGGCCCTGAGTGGCCGGCTGCCTGCAAAATATCCGAACGGACGAGGATATGTCCCAGACCCAACCTGCCCCCACCTCAAACCTGTGCTGCCCTGAAAGTCCTAAGGGAACCCTACAAACTGACATCAGGAACCTGGGCTGGCCACTTTTCTTTCCCAGGGAAAAGGGGCCGGTCTTTGTCTCCAGGGGCTGTGGCCCTGAGTGGCCCTGAGTGGCCGGCTGCCTGCAAAATATCCGAACGGACGAGGATATGTCCCAGACCCAACCTGCCCCCACCTCAAACCTGTGCTGCCCTGAAAGTCCTAAGGGAACCCTACAAACTGACATCAGGAACCTGGGCTGGCCACCTTTCTTTCCCAGGGAAAAGGGCCCGTCATTGTCCCCAGGGGCTGTGGCCCTGAGTGGCCGGCTGCCTGCAAAATATCCGAACGGACGAGGATATGTCCCAGACCCAACCTGCCCCCACCTCAAACCTGTGCTGCCCTGACAGTCCCAAGGGAACCCTACAGACTGATATCAGGAACCTGGGCTGGCCACTTTTCTTTCCCAGGGAAAAGAGCCGGTCTTTGTCTCCAGGGGCTGTGGCCCTGAGTGGCCGGCTGCCTGCAAAATATCCGAACGGACGAGGATATGTCCCAGACCCAACCTGCCCCCACCTCAAACCTGTGCTGCCCTGAAAGTCCTAAGGGAACCCTACAAACTGACATCAGGAAGCTGGGCTGGCCACTTTTCTTTCCCAGGGAAAAGGGGCCGGTCTTTGTCTCCAGGGGCTGTGGCCCTGAGTGGCCGGCTGCCTGCAAAATATCCGAACGGACGAGGATATGTCCCAGACCCAACCTGCCCTCACCTCAAACCTGTGCTGCCCTGAAAGTCCTAAGGGAACCCTACAAACTGACATCAGGAACCTGGGCTGGCCACTTTTCTTTCCCAGGGAAAAGGGCTGGTCATTGTCCCCCAGGGGCTGTGGCCCTGAGTGGCCGGCTGCCTGCAAAATATCCGAACGGACGAGGATATGTCCCAGACCCAACCTGCCCCCACCTCAAACCTGTGCTGCCCTGAAAGTCCTAAGGGAACCCTACAAACTGACATCAGGAACCTGGGCTGGCCACTTTTCTTTCCCAGGGAAAAGGGCCGGTCTTTGTCTCCAGGGGCTGTGGCCCTGAGTGGCCCTGAGTGGCCGGCTGCCTGCAAAATATCCGAACGGACGAGGATATGTCCCAGACCCAACCTGCCCCCACCTCAAACCTGTGCTGCCCTGAAAGTCCTAAGGGAACCCTACAAACTGACATCAGGAACCTGGGCTGGCCACTTTTCTTTCCCAGGGAAAAGGGCCCGTCATTGTCCCCAGGGGGCTGTGGCCCTGAGTGGCCGGCTGCCTGCAAAATATCCGAACGGACGAGGATATGTCCCAGACCCAACCTGCCCCCACCTCAAACCTGTGCTGCCCTGAAAGTCCTAAGGGAACCCTACAAACTGACATCAGGAACCTGGGCTGGCCACTTTTCTTTCCCAGGGAAAAGGGCCGGTCTTTGTCTCCAGGGGCTGTGGCCCTGAGTGGCCGGCTGCCTGCAAAATATCCGAACGGACGAGGATATGTCCCAGACCCAACCTGCCCCCACCTCAAACCTGTGCTGCCCTGAAAGTCCTAAGGGAACCCTACAAACTGACATCAGGAACCTGGGCTGGCCACTTTTCTTTCCCAGGGAAAAGGGCCCGTCATTGTCCCCAGGGGCTGTGGCCCTGAGTGGCCGGCTGCCTGCAAAATATCCGAACGGACGAGGATATGTCCCAGACCCAACCTGCCCCCACCTCAAACCTGTGCTGCCCTGAAAGTCCTAAGGGAACCCTACAAACTGACATCAGGAACCTGGGCTGGCCACTTTTCTTTCCCAGGGAAAAGGGCCGGTCTTTGTCTCCAGGGGGCTGTGGCCCTGAGTGGCCGGCTGCCTGCAAAATATCCGAACGGACGAGGATATGTCCCAGACCCAACCTGCCCCCACCTCAAACCTGTGCTGCCCTGAAAGTCCTAAGGGAACCCTACAAACTGACATCAGGAACCTGGGCTGGCCACTTTTCTTTCCCAGGGAAAAGGGCCGGTCTTTGTCTCCAGGGGCTGTGGCCCTGAGTGGCCGGCTGCCTGCAAAATATCCGAACGGACGAGGATATGTCCCAGACCCAACCTGCCCTCACCTCAAACCTGTGCTGCCCTGAAAGTCCTAAGGGAACCCTACAAACTGACATCAGGAACCTGGGCTGGCCACTTTTCTTTCCCAGGGAAAAGGGCTGGTCATTGTCTCCAGGGGCTGTGGCCCTGAGTGGCCCTGAGTGGCCGGCTGCCTGCAAAATATCCGAACGGACGAGGATATGTCCCAGACCCAACCTGCCCCCACCTCAAACCTGTGCTGCCCTGACAGTCCCAAGGGAACCCTACAGACTGATATCAGGAACCTGGGCTGGCCACTTTTCTTTCCCAGGGAAAAGAGCCGGTCTTTGTCTCCAGGGGCTGTGGCCCCTGAGTGGCCGGCTGCCTGCAAAATATCCGAACGGACGAGGATATGTCCCAGACCCAACCTGCCCCCACCTCAAACCTGTGCTGCCCTGAAAGTCCTAAGGGAACCCTACAAACTGACATCAGGAAGCTGGGCTGGCCACTTTTCTTTCCCAGGGAAAAGGCCGGTCTTTGTCTCCAGGGGCTGTGGCCCTGAGTGGCCGGCTGCCTGCAAAATATCCGAACGGACGAGGATATGTCCCAGACCCAACCTGCCCTCACCTCAAACCTGTGCTGCCCTGAAAGTCCTAAGGGAACCCTACAAACTGACATCAGGAACCTGGGCTGGCCACTTTTCTTTCCCAGGGAAAAGGGCTGGTCATTGTCCCCAGGGGCTGTGGCCCTGAGTGGCCGGCTGCCTGCAAAATATCCGAACGGACGAGGATATGTCCCAGACCCAACCTGCCCCCCACCTCAAACCTGTGCTGCCCTGAAAGTCCTAAGGGAACCCTACAAACTGACATCAGGAACCTGGGCTGGCCACTTTTCTTTCCCAGGGGAAAAGGGCCGGTCTTTGTCTCCAGGGGCTGTGGCCCTGAGTGGCCCTGAGTGGCCGGCTGCCTGCAAAATATCCGAACGGACGAGGATATGTCCCAGACCCAACCTGCCCCCACCTCAAACCTGTGCTGCCCTGAAAGTCCTAAGGGAACCCTACAAACTGACATCAGGAACCTGGGCTGGCCACTTTTCTTTCCCAGGGAAAAGGGCCCGTCATTGTCCCCAGGGGCTGTGGCCCTGAGTGGCCGGCTGCCTGCAAAATATCCGAACGGACGAGGATATGTCCCAGACCCAACCTGCCCCCACCTCAAACCTGTGCTGCCCTGAAAGTCCTAAGGGAACCCTACAAACTGACATCAGGAACCTGGGCTGGCCACTTTTCTTTCCCAGGGAAAAGGGCCGGTCTTTGTCTCCAGGGGCTGTGGCCCTGAGTGGCCGGCTGCCTGCAAAATATCCGAACGGACGAGGATATGTCCCAGACCCAACCTGCCCCCACCTCAAACCTGTGCTGCCCTGAAAGTCCTAAGGGAACCCTACAAACTGACATCAGGAACCTGGGCTGGCCACTTTTCTTTCCCAGGGAAAAGGGCCGGTCTTTGTCTCCAGGGGCTGTGGCCCTGAGTGGCCGGCTGCCTGCAAAATATCCGAACGGACGAGGATATGTCCCAGACCCAACCTGCCCCCACCTCAAACCTGTGCTGCCCTGAAAGTCCTAAGGGAACCCTACAAACTGACATCAGGAACCTGGGCTGGCCACTTTTCTTTCCAAGGGAAAAGGGCCGGTCTTTGTCTCCAGGGGCTGTGGCCCTGAGTGGCCGTGAGTGGCCGGCTGCCTGCAAAATATCCGAACGGACGTGGATATGTCCCAGACCCAACCTGCCCCCACCTCAAACCTGTGCTGCCCTGAAAGTCCTAAGGGAACCCTACAAACTGACATCAGGAACCTGGGCTGGCCACTTTTCTTTCCCAGGGAAAAGGGCCGGTCTTTGTCTCCAGGGGCTGTGGCCCTGAGTGGCCGGCTGCCTGCAAAATATCCGAACGGACGAGGATATGTCCCAGACCCAACCTGCCCCCACCTCAAACCTGTGCTGCCCTGACAGTCCCAAGGGAACCCTACAAACTGATATCAGGAACCTGGGCTGGCCACTTTTCTTTCCCAGGGAAAAGGGCCGGTCTTTGTCTCCAGGGGCTGTGGCCCTGAGTGGCCGGCTGCCTGCAAAATATCCGAACGGACGAGGATATGTCCCAGACCCAACCTGCCCCCACCTCAAACCTGTGCTGCCCTGAAAGTCCTAAGGGAACCCTACAAACTGACATCAGGAACCTGGGCTGGCCACTTTTCTTTCCCAGGGAAAAGGGCCGGTCTTTGTCTCCAGGGGCTGTGGCCGGCTGAGTGGCCGGCTGCCTGCAAAATATCCGAACGGACGAGGATATGTCCCAGACCCAACCTGCCCCCACCTCAAACCTGTGCTGCCCTGAAAGTCCTAAGGGAACCCTACAAACTGATATCAGGAACTTGGGCTGGCCACTTTTCTTTCCAAGGGAAAAGGGCCGGTCTTTGTCTCCAGGGGCTGTGGCCCTGAGTGGCCGGCTGCCTGCAAAATATCCGAACGGACGAGGATATGTCCCAGACCCAACCTGCCCCCACCTCAAACCTGTGCTGCCCTGACAGTCCCAAGGGAACCCTACAGACTGATATCAGGAACCTGGGGCTGGCCACTTTTCTTTCCCAGGGGAAAAGAGCCGGTCTTTGTCTCCAGGGGCTGTGGCCCTGAGTGGCCGGCTGCCTGCAAAATATCCGAACGGACGAGGATATGTCCCAGACCCAACCTGCCCCCACCTCAAACCTGTGCTGCCCTGAAAGTCCTAAGGGAACCCCACAAACTGACATCAGGAACCTGGGCTGGCCACTTTTCTTTCCCAGGGAAAAGGGCCGGTCTTTGTCTCCAGGGGCTGTGGCCCTGAGTGGCCGGCTGCCTGCAAAATATCCGAACGGACGAGGATATGTCCCAGACCCAACCTGCCCTCACCTCAAACCTGTGCTGCCCTGAAAGTCCTAAGGGAACCCTACAAACTGACATCAGGAACCTGGGCTGGCCACTTTTCTTTCCCAGGGAAAAGGGCTGGTCATTGTCCCCAGGGGCTGTGGCCCTGAGTGGCCGGCTGCCTGCAAAATATCCGAACGGACGAGGATATGTCCCAGACCCAACCTGCCCCCACCTCAAACCTGTGCTGCCCTGAAAGTCCTAAGGGAACCCTACAAACTGACATCAGGAACCTGGGCTGGCCACTTTTCTTTCCCAGGGAAAAGGGCCGGTCTTTGTCTCCAGGGGGCTGTGGCCCTGAGTGGCCGGCTGCCTGCAAAATATCCGAACGGACGAGGATATGTCCCAGACCCAACCTGCCCCCACCTCAAACCTGTGCTGCCCTGAAAGTCCTAAGGGAACCCTACAAACTGACATCAGGAACCTGGGCTGGCCACTTTTCTTTCCCAGGGAAAAGGGCCCGTCATTGTCCCCAGGGGCTGTGGCCCTGAGTGGCCGGCTGCCTGCAAAATATCCGAACGGACGAGGATATGTCCCAGACCCAACCTGCCCCCACCTCAAACCTGTGCTGCCCTGAAAGTCCTAAGGGAACCCTACAAACTGACATCAGGAACCTGGGCTGGCCACTTTTCTTTCCCAGGGAAAAGGGCCGGTCTTTGTCTCCAGGGGCTGTGGCCCTGAGTGGCCGGCTGCCTGCAAAATATCCGAACGGACGAGGATATGTCCCAGACCCAACCCTGCCCCCACCTCAAACCTGTGCTGCCCTGAAAGTCCTAAGGGAACCCTACAAACTGACATCAGGAACCTGGGCTGGCCACTTTTCTTTCCCAGGGAAAAGGGCCGGTCTTTGTCTCCAGGGGCTGTGGCCCTGAGTGGCCGGCTGCCTGCAAAATATCCGAACGGACGAGGATATGTCCCAGACCCAACCTGCCCCCACCTCAAACCTGTGCTGCCCTGAAAGTCCTAAGGGAACCCTACAAACTGACATCAGGAACCTGGGCTGGCCACTTTTCTTTCCCAGGGAAAAGGGCCGGTCTTTGTCTCCAGGGGCTGTGGCCCTGAGTGGCCCTGAGTGGCCGGCTGCCTGCAAAATATCCGAACGGACGAGGATATGTCCCAGACCCAACCTGCCCCCACCTCAAACCTGTGCTGCCCTGACAGTCCCAAGGGAACCCTACAGACTGATATCAGGAACCTGGGCTGGCCACTTTTCTTTCCCAGGGAAAAGAGCCGGTCTTTGTCTCCAGGGGCTGTGGCCCTGAGTGGCCGGCTGCCTGCAAAATATCCGAACGGACGAGGATATGTCCCAGACCCAACCTGCCCCCACCTCAAACCTGTGCTGCCCTGAAAGTCCTAAGGGAACCCTACAAACTGACATCAGGAAGCTGGGCTGGCCACTTTTCTTTCCCAGGGAAAAGGGCCGGTCTTTGTCTCCAGGGGCTGTGGCCCTGAGTGGCCGGCTGCCTGCAAAATATCCGAACGGACGAGGATATGTCCCAGACCCAACCTGCCCTCACCTCAAACCTGTGCTGCCCTGAAAGTCCTAAGGGAACCCTACAAACTGACATCAGGAACCTGGGCTGGCCACTTTTCTTTCCCAGGGAAAAGGGCTGGTCATTGTCCCCAGGGGCTGTGGCCCTGAGTGGCCGGCTGCCTGCAAAATATCCGAACGGACGAGGATATGTCCCAGACCCAACCTGCCCCCACCTCAAACCTGTGCTGCCCTGAAAGTCCTAAGGGAACCCTACAAACTGACATCAGGAACCTGGGCTGGCCACTTTTCTTTCCCAGGGAAAAGGGGCCGGTCTTTGTCTCCAGGGGCTGTGGCCCTGAGTGGCCCTGAGTGGCCGGCTGCCTGCAAAAATATCCGAACGGACGAGGATATGT
>NW_027099628.1:0-26961 GCF_031753505.1 Anomalospiza imberbis | reverse complement strand
GCAATTGCCTTCACAGCGCCCAGAAGCCCGGTGCTCTGCTGCTTTGTTTTTCGCAGTCAGTCAATTGCACACTAGTGAAGCTGAGCCAGGCTCTTCAGCTTTGCTGCTTTTGAGCATCTGTGCTCCACTTATGCTCTGAGACATCTCTGGAGGTTGTTTGCCTCGGCCAGGCTGGAAAGTGCCCGCTAGTACCTAGAGCTGGGCAGGAGAGGGCAGAGAGCACTTCCATCAGACAGCAGGTTGCAGATTGCCTCGGAAAGAGACGTGTCCTTGCAATGTGCAGCAAATCCTCTTTCTTTGCAAACCGCGGTTAGTGTGCAGTGCAGGTACGCTCTCCCCTTGCCAACTGGAGTGGGAAAGCTTTTCGCTAAGCTAGAGATGACTAGAGAAGCAGAAGCGCGGCTCCGGAGCTATCCGGAGGAAAGTGCTGCTTCCCGGCGTCTTTCGGCAGAAGCGGCGCTCCGGAGCGCTGCGCTGCCGCTCTACTGAGCTGTGCGCGAATTAGCCGCTTCTTCGCCTCCGAGAAGCAGAGATCGCGGTTGCTTGGAAGAGGCGAAGAACGAAGCCGCAAAGAAGCGGGCTTGTGTGCCAAGCCTTCCGACTGCCGGAGGACGGTGGCTGCCGCTCTCCTGCCTGTTGAATTCACTCTCGGCAAGCGAATGGAAAGCGTTCCAGGACAACTTGCCTGGGTTTTGACTTGGTCCTGATGCCTCCCACCTTGGCAAGTCTTGCTCGTCGCCAGAGGCTCCGAGATGCACAGAAGACGGTGGCAGCTGCTGAAAAGAAGGGCAGCGGTGAGTTTGTCGCCAAGCAAGAAGATAGGCAGCTGCCTGTGCTTGGGAAGGAGCAGCTGCCTGGTTTTGGCAATTGCCTTCACAGCGCCCAGAAGCCCGGTGCTCTGCTGCTTTGTTTTTCGCAGTCAGTCAATTGCACACTAGTGAAGCTGAGCCAGGCTCTTCAGCTTTGCTGCTTTTGAGCATCTGTGCTCCACTTATGCTCTGAGACATCTCTGGAGGTTGTTTGCCTCGCCCAGGCTGGCAAGTGCCCGCTAGTACCTAGAGCTGGGCAGGAGAGGGCAGAGAGCACTTCCATCTGACAGCAGGTTGCAGATTGCCTCGGAAAGAGCCGTGTCCTTGCAATGTGCAGCAAATCCTCTTTCTTTGCAAACCGCGGTTAGTGTGCAGTGCAGGTACGCTCTCCCCTTGCCAACTGGAGTGGGAAAGCTTTTCGCTAAGCTAGAGATGACTAGAGAAGCAGAAGCGCGGCTCCGGAGCTATCCGGAGGAAAGTGCCGCTTCCCGGCGTCCTTCGGCTTGAAGCGGCGCTCCGGAGCGCTGCGCTGCCGCTCTACTGAGCTGTGCGCGAATTAGCCGCTTCTTCGCCTCCGAGAAGCAGAGATCGCGGTTGCTTGGAAGAGGCGAAGAACGAAGCCGCAAAGAAGCGAGCTTGTGTGCCAAGCCTTCCGACTGCTGGAGGACGGTGGCTGCCGCTCTCCTGCCTGTTGAATTCACTCTCGGCAAGCGAATGGAAAGCGTTCCAGGACAACTTGCCTGGGTTTTGACTTGGTCCTGATGCCTCCCACCTTGGCAAGTCTTGCTCGTCGCCAGAGGCTCCGAGATGCACAGAAGACGGTGGCAGCTGCTGAAAAGAAGGGCAGCGGTGAGTTTGTCGACAAGCAAGAAGATAGGCAGCTGCCTGTGCTTGGGAAGGAGCAGCTGCCTGGTTTTGGCAATTGCCTTCACAGCGCCCAGAAGCCCGGTGCTCTGCTGCTTTGTTTTTCGCAGTCAGTCAATTGCACACTAGTGAAGCTGAGCCAGGCTCTTCAGCTTTGCTGCTTTTGAGCATCTGTGCTCCACTTATGCTCTGAGACATCTCTGGAGGTTGTTTGCCTCGGCCAGGCTGGAAAGTGCCCGCTAGTACCTAGAGCTGGGCAGGAGAGGGCAGAGAGCACTTCCATCTGACAGCAGGTTGCAGATTGCCTCGGAAAGAGCCGTGTCCTTGCAATGTGCAGCAAATCCTCTTTCTTTGCAAACCGCGGTTAGTGTGCAGTGCAGGTACGCTCTCCCCTTGCCAACTGGAGTGGGAAAGCTTTTCGCTAAGCTAGAGATGACTAGAGAAGCAGAAGCGCGGCTCCGGAGCTATCCGGAGGAAAGTGCTGCTTCCCGGCGTCTTTCGGCAGAAGCGGCGCTCCGGAGCGCTGCGCTGCCGCTCTACTGAGCTGTGCGCGAATTAGCCGCTTCTTCGCCTCCGAGAAGCAGAGATCGCGGTTGCTTGGAAGAGGCGAAGAACGAAGCCGCAAAGAAGCGGGCTTGTGTGCCAAGCCTTCCGACTGCCGGAGGACGGTGGCTGCCGCTCTCCTGCCTGTTGAATTCACTCTCGGCAAGCGAATGGAAAGCGTTCCAGGACAACTTGCCTGGGTTTTGACTTGGTCCTGATGTGTCCCACCTTGGCAAGTCTTGCTCGTCGCCAGAGGCTCCGAGATGCACAGAAGACGGTGGCAGCTGCTGAAAAGAAGGGCAGCGGTGAGTTTGTCGACAAGCAAGAACATAGGCAGCTGCCTGTGCTTGGGAAGGAGCAGCTGCCTGGTTTTGGCAATTGCCTTCACAGCGCCCAGAAGCCCGGTGCTCTGCTGCTTTGTTTTTCGCAGTCAGTCAATTGCACACTAGTGAAGCTGAGCCAGGCTCTTCAGCTTTGCTGCTTTTGAGCATCTGTGCTCCACTTATGCTCTGAGACATCTCTGGAGGTTGTTTGCCTCGGCCAGGCTGGAAAGTGCCCGCTAGTACCTAGAGCTGGGCAGGAGAGGGCAGAGAGCACTTCCATCTGACAGCAGGTTGCAGATTGCCTCGGAAAGAGACGTGTCCTTGCAATGTGCAGCAAATCCTCTTTCTTTGCAAACCGCGGTTAGTGTGCAGTGCAGGTACGCTCTCCCCTTGCCAACTGGAGTGGGAAAGCTTTTCGCTAAGCTAGAGATGACTAGAGAAGCAGAAGCGCGGCTCCGGAGCTATCCGGAGGAAAGTGCCGCTTCCCGGCGTCTTTCGGCTTGAAGCGGCGCTCCGGAGCGCTCCGCTGCCGCTCTACTGAGCTGTGCGCGAATTAGCCGCTTCTTCGCCTCCGAGAAGCAGAGATCGCGGTTGCTTGGAAGAGGCGAAGAACGAAGCCGCAAAGAAGCGAGCTTGTGTGCCAAGCCTTCCGACTGCTGGAGGACGGTGGCTGCCGCTCTCCTGCCTGTTGAATTCACTCTCGGCAAGCGAATGGAAAGCGTTCCAGGACAACTTGCCTGGGTTTTGACTTGGTCCTGATGCCTCCCACCTTGGCAAGTCTTGCTCGTCGCCAGAGGCTCCGAGATGCACAGAAGACGGTGGCAGCTGCTGAAAAGAAGGGCAGCGGTGAGTTTGTCGACAAGCAAGAAGATAGGCAGCTGCCTGTGCTTGGGAAGGAGCAGCTGCCTGGTTTTGGCAATTGCCTTCACAGCGCCCAGAAGCCCGGTGCTCTGCTGCTTTGTTTTTCGCAGTCAGTCAATTGCACACTAGTGAAGCTGAGCCAGGCTCTTCAGCTTTGCTGCTTTTGAGCATCTGTGCTCCACTTATGCTCTGAGACATCTCTGGAGGTTGTTTGCCTCGGCCAGGCTGGAAAGTGCCCGCTAGTACCTAGAGCTGGGCAGGAGAGGGCAGAGAGCACTTCCATCTGACAGCAGGTTGCAGATTGCCTCGGAAAGAGACGTGTCCTTGCAATGTGCAGCAAATCCTCTTTCTTTGCAAACCGCGGTTAGTGTGCAGTGCAGGTACGCTCTCCCCTTGCCAACTGGAGTGGGAAAGCTTTTCGCTAAGCTAGAGATGACTAGAGAAGCAGAAGCGCGGCTCCGGAGCTATCCGGAGGAAAGTGCCGCTTCCCGGCGTCTTTCGGCTTGAAGCGGCGCTCCGGAGCGCTCCGCTGCCGCTCTACTGAGCTGTGCGCGAATTAGCCGCTTCTTCGCCTCCGAGAAGCAGAGATCGCGGTTGCTTGGAAGAGGCGAAGAACGAAGCCGCAAAGAAGCGGGCTTGTGTGCCAAGCCTTCCGACTGCTGGAGGACGGTGGCTGCCGCTCTCCTGCCTGTTGAATTCACTCTCGGCAAGCGAATGGAAAGCGTTCCAGGACAACTTGCCTGGGTTTTGACTTGGTCCTGATGCCTCCCACCTTGGCAAGTCTTGCTCGTCGCCAGAGGCTCCGAGATGCACAGAAGACGGTGGCAGCTGCTGAAAAGAAGGGCAGCAGTGAGTTTGTCGACAAACAAGAACATAGGCAGCTGCCTGTGCTTGGGAAGGAGCAGCTGCCTGCTTTTGGCAATTGCCTTCACAGCGCCCAGAAGCCCGGTGCTCTGCTGCTTTGTTTTTCGCAGTCAGTCAATTGCACACTAGTGAAGCTGAGCCAGGCTCTTCAGCTTTGCTGCTTTTGAGCATCTGTGCTCCACTTATGCTCTGAGACATCTCTGGAGGTTGTTTGCCTCGGCCAGGCTGGAAAGTGCCCGCTAGTACCTAGAGCTGGGCAGGAGAGGGCAGAGAGCACTTCCATCTGACAGCAGGTTGCAGATTGCCTCGGAAAGAGCCGTGTCCTTGCAATGTGCAGCAAATCCTCTTTCTTTGCAAACCGCGGTTAGTGTGCAGTGCAGGTACGCTCTCCCCTTGCCAACTGGAGTGGGAAAGCTTTTCGCTAAGCTAGAGATGACTAGAGAAGCAGAAGCGCGGCTCCGGAGCTATCCGGAGGAAAGTGCTGCTTCCCGGCGTCTTTCGGCAGAAGCGGCGCTCCGGAGCGCTGCGCTGCCGCTCTACTGAGCTGTGCGCGAATTAGCCGCTTCTTCGCCTCCGAGAAGCAGAGATGGCGGTTGCTTGGAAGAGGCGAAGAACGAAGCCGCAAAGAAGCGGGCTTGTGTGCCAAGCCTTCCGACTGCTGGAGGACGGTGGCTGCCGCTCTCCTGCCTGTTGAATTCACTCTCGGCAAGCGAATGGAAAGCGTTCCAGGACAACTTGCCTGGGTTTTGACTTGGTCCTGATGCCTCCCACCTTGGCAAGTCTTGCTCGTCGCCAGAGGCTCCGAGATGCACAGAAGACGGTGGCAGCTGCTGAAAAGAAGGGCAGCGGTGAGTTTGTCGCCAAGCAAGAAGATAGGCAGCTGCCTGTGCTTGGGAAGGAGCAGCTGCCTGGTTTTGGCAATTGCCTTCACAGCGCCCAGAAGCCCGGTGCTCTGCTGCTTTGTTTTTCGCAGTCAGTCAATTGCACACTAGTGAAGCTGAGCCAGGCTCTTCAGCTTTGCTGCTTTTGAGCATCTGTGCTCCACTTATGCTCTGAGACATCTCTGGAGGTTGTTTGCCTCGCCCAGGCTGGCAAGTGCCCGCTAGTACCTAGAGCTGGGCAGGAGAGGGCAGAGAGCACTTCCATCTGACAGCAGGTTGCAGATTGCCTCGGAAAGAGCCGTGTCCTTGCAATGTGCAGCAAATCCTCTTTCTTTGCAAACCGCGGTTAGTGTGCAGTGCAGGTACGCTCTCCCCTTGCCAACTGGAGTGGGAAAGCTTTTCGCTAAGCTAGAGATGACTAGAGAAGCAGAAGCGCGGCTCCGGAGCTATCCGGAGGAAAGTGCCGCTTCCCGGCGTCCTTCGGCTTGAAGCGGCGCTCCGGAGCGCTGCGCTGCCGCTCTACTGAGCTGTGCGCGAATTAGCCGCTTCTTCGCCTCCGAGAAGCAGAGATCGCGGTTGCTTGGAAGAGGCGAAGAACGAAGCCGCAAAGAAGCGAGCTTGTGTGCCAAGCCTTCCGACTGCTGGAGGACGGTGGCTGCCGCTCTCCTGCCTGTTGAATTCACTCTCGGCAAGCGAATGGAAAGCGTTCCAGGACAACTTGCCTGGGTTTTGACTTGGTCCTGATGCCTCCCACCTTGGCAAGTCTTGCTCGTCGCCAGAGGCTCCGAGATGCACAGAAGACGGTGGCAGCTGCTGAAAAGAAGGGCAGCGGTGAGTTTGTCGACAAGCAAGAAGATAGGCAGCTGCCTGTGCTTGGGAAGGAGCAGCTGCCTGGTTTTGGCAATTGCCTTCACAGCGCCCAGAAGCCCGGTGCTCTGCTGCTTTGTTTTTCGCAGTCAGTCAATTGCACACTAGTGAAGCTGAGCCAGGCTCTTCAGCTTTGCTGCTTTTGAGCATCTGTGCTCCACTTATGCTCTGAGACATCTCTGGAGGTTGTTTGCCTCGGCCAGGCTGGAAAGTGCCCGCTAGTACCTAGAGCTGGGCAGGAGAGGGCAGAGAGCACTTCCATCTGACAGCAGGTTGCAGATTGCCTCGGAAAGAGCCGTGTCCTTGGAATGTGCAGCAAATCCTCTTTCTTTGCAAACCGCGGTTAGTGTGCAGTGCAGGTACGCTCTCCCCTTGCCAACTGGAGTGGGAAAGCTTTTCGCTAAGCTAGAGATGACTAGAGAAGCAGAAGCGCGGCTCCGGAGCTATCCGGAGGAAAGTGCCGCTTCCCGGCGTCTTTCGGCTTGAAGCGGCGCTCCGGAGCGCTGCGCTGCCGCTCTACTGAGCTGTGCGCGAATTAGCCGCTTCTTCGCCTCCGAGAAGCAGAGATCGCGGTTGCTTGGAAGAGGCGAAGAACGAAGCCGCAAAGAAGCGGGCTTGTGTGCCAAGCCTTCCGACTGCCGGAGGACGGTGGCTGCCGCTCTCCTGCCTGTTGAATTCACTCTCGGCAAGCGAATGGAAAGCGTTCCAGGACAACTTGCCTGGGTTTTGACTTGGTCCTGATGCCTCCCACCTTGGCAAGTCTTGCTCGTCGCCAGAGGCTCCGAGATGCACAGAAGACGGTGGCAGCTGCTGAAAAGAAGGGCAGCGGTGAGTTTGTCGACAAGCAAGAGCATAGGCAGCTGCCTGTGCTTGGGAAGGAGCAGCTGCCTGGTTTTGGCAATTGCCTTCACAGCGCCCAGAAGCCCGGTGCTCTGCTGCTTTGTTTTTCGCAGTCAGTCAATTGCACACTAGTGAAGCTGAGCCAGGCTCTTCAGCTTTGCTGCTTTTGAGCATCTGTGCTCCACTTATGCTCTGAGACATCTCTGGAGGTTGTTTGCCTCGGCCAGGCTGGAAAGTGCCCGCTAGTACCTAGAGCTGGGCAGGAGAGGGCAGAGAGCACTTCCATCTGACAGCAGGTTGCAGATTGCCTCGGAAAGAGCCGTGTCCTTGGAATGTGCAGCAAATCCTCTTTCTTTGCAAACCGCGGTTAGTGTGCAGTGCAGGTACGCTCTCCCCTTGCCAACTGGAGTGGGAAAGCTTTTCGCTAAGCTAGAGATGACTAGAGAAGCAGAAGCGCGGCTCCGGAGCTATCCGGAGGAAAGTGCTGCTTCCCGGCGTCTTTCGGCAGAAGCGGCGCTCCGGAGCGCTGCGCTGCCGCTCTACTGAGCTGTGCGCGAATTAGCCGCTTCTTCGCCTCCGAGAAGCAGAGATCGCGGTTGCTTGGAAGAGGCGAAGAACGAAGCCGCAAAGAAGCGGGCTTGTGTGCCAAGCCTTCCGACTGCCGGAGGACGGTGGCTGCCGCTCTCCTGCCTGTTGAATTCACTCTCGGCAAGCGAATGGAAAGCGTTCCAGGACAACTTGCCTGGGTTTTGACTTGGTCCTGATGCCTCCCACCTTGGCAAGTCTTGCTCGTCGCCAGAGGCTCCGAGATGCACAGAAGACGGTGGCAGCTGCTGAAAAGAAGGGCAGCGGTGAGTTTGTCGACAAGCAAGAGCATAGGCAGCTGCCTGTGCTTGGGAAGGAGCAGCTGCCTGCTTTTGGCAATTGCCTTCACAGCGCCCAGAAGCCCGGTGCTCTGCTGCTTTGTTTTTCGCAGTCAGTCAATTGCACACTAGTGAAGCTGAGCCAGGCTCTTCAGCTTTGCTGCTTTTGAGCATCTGTGCTCCACTTATGCTCTGAGACATCTCTGGAGGTTGTTTGCCTCGGCCAGGCTGGAAAGTGCCCGCTAGTACCTAGAGCTGGGCAGGAGAGGGCAGAGAGCACTTCCATCTGACAGCAGGTTGCAGATTGCCTCGGAAAGAGCCGTGTCCTTGGAATGTGCAGCAAATCCTCTTTCTTTGCAAACCGCGGTTAGTGTGCAGTGCAGGTACGCTCTCCCCTTGCCAACTGGAGTGGGAAAGCTTTTCGCTAAGCTAGAGATGACTAGAGAAGCAGAAGCGCGGCTCCGGAGCTATCCGGAGGAAAGTGCTGCTTCCCGGCGTCTTTCGGCAGAAGCGGCGCTCCGGAGCGCTGCGCTGCCGCTCTACTGAGCTGTGCGCGAATTAGCCGCTTCTTCGCCTCCGAGAAGCAGAGATCGCGGTTGCTTGGAAGAGGCGAAGAACGAAGCCGCAAAGAAGCAGGCTTGTGTGCCAAGCCTTCCGACTGCCGGAGGACGGTGGCTGCCGCTCTCCTGCCTGTTGAATTCACTCTCGGCAAGCGAATGGAAAGCGTTCCAGGACAACTTGCCTGGGTTTTGACTTGGTCCTGATGCCTCCCACCTTGGCAAGTCTTGCTCGTCGCCAGAGGCTCCGAGATGCACAGAAGACGGTGGCAGCTGCTGAAAAGAAGGGCAGCGGTGAGTTTGTCGACAAGCAAGAACATAGGCAGCTGCCTGTGCTTGGGAAGGAGCAGCTGCCTGGTTTTGGCAATTGCCTTCACAGCGCCCAGAAGCCCGGTGCTCTGCTGCTTTGTTTTTCGCAGTCAGTCAATTGCACACTAGTGAAGCTGAGCCAGGCTCTTCAGCTTTGCTGCTTTTGAGCATCTGTGCTCCACTTATGCTCTGAGACATCTCTGGAGGTTGTTTGCCTCGGCCAGGCTGGAAAGTGCCCGCTAGTACCTAGAGCTGGGCAGGAGAGGGCAGAGAGCACTTCCATCTGACAGCAGGTTGCAGATTGCCTCGGAAAGAGCCGTGTCCTTGCAATGTGCAGCAAATCCTCTTTCTTTGCAAACCGCGGTTAGTGTGCAGTGCAGGTACGCTCTCCCCTTGCCAACTGGAGTGGGAAAGCTTTTCGCTAAGCTAGAGATGACTAGAGAAGCAGAAGCGCGGCTCCGGAGCTATCCGGAGGAAAGTGCTGCTTCCCGGCGTCTTTCGGCAGAAGCGGCGCTCCGGAGCGCTGCGCTGCCGCTCTACTGAGCTGTGCGCGAATTAGCCGCTTCTTCGCCTCCGAGAAGCAGAGATCGCGGTTGCTTGGAAGAGGCGAAGAACGAAGCCGCAAAGAAGCGGGCTTGTGTGCCAAGCCTTCCGACTGCTGGAGGACGGTGGCTGCCGCTCTCCTGCCTGTTGAATTCACTCTCGGCAAGCGAATGGAAAGCGTTCCAGGACAACTTGCCTGGGTTTTGACTTGGTCCTGATGCCTCCCACCTTGGCAAGTCTTGCTCGTCGCCAGAGGCTCCGAGATGCACAGAAGACGGTGGCAGCTGCTGAAAAGAAGGGCAGCAGTGAGTTTGTCGACAAACAAGAACATAGGCAGCTGCCTGTGCTTGGGAAGGAGCAGCTGCCTGCTTTTGGCAATTGCCTTCACAGCGCCCAGAAGCCCGGTGCTCTGCTGCTTTGTTTTTCGCAGTCAGTCAATTGCACACTAGTGAAGCTGAGCCAGGCTCTTCAGCTTTGCTGCTTTTGAGCATCTGTGCTCCACTTATGCTCTGAGACATCTCTGGAGGTTGTTTGCCTCGGCCAGGCTGGAAAGTGCCCGCTAGTACCTAGAGCTGGGCAGGAGAGGGCAGAGAGCACTTCCATCTGACAGCAGGTTGCAGATTGCCTCGGAAAGAGCCGTGTCCTTGCAATGTGCAGCAAATCCTCTTTCTTTGCAAACCGCGGTTAGTGTGCAGTGCAGGTACGCTCTCCCCTTGCCAACTGGAGTGGGAAAGCTTTTCGCTAAGCTAGAGATGACTAGAGAAGCAGAAGCGCGGCTCCGGAGCTATCCGGAGGAAAGTGCCGCTTCCCGGCGTCTTTCGGCTTGAAGCGGCGCTCCGGAGCGCTGCGCTGCCGCTCTACTGAGCTGTGCGCGAATTAGCCGCTTCTTCGCCTCCGAGAAGCAGAGATCGCGGTTGCTTGGAAGAGGCGAAGAACGAAGCCGCAAAGAAGCGGGCTTGTGTGCGAAGCCTTCCGACTGCTGGAGGACGGTGGCTGCCGCTCTCCTGCCTGTTGAATTCAATCTCGGCAAGCGAATGGAAAGCGTTCCAGGACAACTTGCCTGGGTTTTGACTTGGTCCTGATGCCTCCCACCTTGGCAAGTCTTGCTCGTCGCCAGAGGCTCCGAGATGCACAGAAGACGGTGGCAGCTGCTGAAAAGAAGGGCAGCGGTGAGTTTGTCGACAAGCAAGAGCATAGGCAGCTGCCTGTGCTTGGGAAGGAGCAGCTGCCTGGTTTTGGCAATTGCCTTCACAGCGCCCAGAAGCCCGGTGCTCTGCTGCTTTGTTTTTCGCAGTCAGTCAATTGCACACTAGTCAAGCTGAGCCAGGCTCTTCAGCTTTGCTGCTTTTGAGCATCTGTGCTCCACTTACGCTCTGAGACATCTCTGGAGGTTGTTTGCCTCGCCCAGGCTGGCAAGTGCCCGCTAGTACCTAGAGCTGGGCAGGAGAGGGCAGAGAGCACTTCCATCTGACAGCAGGTTGCAGATTGCCTCGGAAAGAGCCGTGTCCTTGCAATGTGCAGCAAATCCTCTTTCTTTGCAAACCGCGGTTAGTGTGCAGTGCAGGTACGCTCTCCCCTTGCCAACTGGAGTGGGAAAGCTTTTCGCTAAGCTAGAGATGACTAGAGAAGCAGAAGCGCGGCTCCGGAGCTATCCGGAGGAAAGTGCCGCTTCCCGGCGTCTTTCGGCTTGAAGCGGCGCTCCGGAGCGCTGCGCTGCCGCTCTACTGAGCTGTGCGCGAATTAGCCGCTTCTTCGCCTCCGAGAAGCAGAGATCGCGGTTGCTTGGAAGAGGCGAAGAACGAAGCCGCAAAGAAGCGAGCTTGTGTGCGAAGCCTTCCGACTGCTGGAGGACGGTGGCTGCCGCTCTCCTGCCTGTTGAATTCACTCTCGGCAAGCGAATGGAAAGCGTTCCAGGACAACTTGCCTGGGTTTTGACTTGGTCCTGATGCCTCCCACCTTGGCAAGTCTTGCTCGTCGCCAGAGGCTCCGAGATGCACAGAAGACGGTGGCAGCTGCTGAAAAGAAGGGCAGCGGTGAGTTTGTCGACAAGCAAGAAGATAGGCAGCTGCCTGTGCTTGGGAAGGAGCAGCTGCCTGGTTTTGGCAATTGCCTTCACAGCGCCCAGAAGCCCGGTGCTCTGCTGCTTTGTTTTTCGCAGTCAGTCAATTGCACACTAGTGAAGCTGAGCCAGGCTCTTCAGCTTTGCTGCTTTTGAGCATCTGTGCTCCACTTATGCTCTGAGACATCTCTGGAGGTTGTTTGCCTCGGCCAGGCTGGAAAGTGCCCGCTAGTACCTAGAGCTGGGCAGGAGAGGGCAGAGAGCACTTCCATCTGACAGCAGGTTGCAGATTGCCTCGGAAAGAGCCGTGTCCTTGCAATGTGCAGCAAATCCTCTTTCTTTGCAAACCGCGGTTAGTGTGCAGTGCAGGTACGCTCTCCCCTTGCCAACTGGAGTGGGAAAGCTTTTCGCTAAGCTAGAGATGACTAGAGAAGCAGAAGCGCGGCTCCGGAGCTATCCGGAGGAAAGTGCCGCTTCCCGGCGTCTTTCGGCTTGAAGCGGCGCTCCGGAGCGCTGCGCTGCCGCTCTACTGAGCTGTGCGCGAATTAGCCGCTTCTTCGCCTCCGAGAAGCAGAGATCGCGGTTGCTTGGAAGAGGCGAAGAACGAAGCCGCAAAGAAGCGAGCTTGTGTGCGAAGCCTTCCGACTGCTGGAGGACGGTGGCTGCCGCTCTCCTGCCTGTTGAATTCACTCTCGGCAAGCGAATGGAAAGCGTTCCAGGACAACTTGCCTGGGTTTTGACTTGGTCCTGATGCCTCCCACCTTGGCAAGTCTTGCTCGTCGCCAGAGGCTCCGAGATGCACAGAAGACGGTGGCAGCTGCTGAAAAGAAGGGCAGCGGTGAGTTTGTCGACAAGCAAGAAGATAGGCAGCTGCCTGTGCTTGGGAAGGAGCAGCTGCCTGGTTTTGGCAATTGCCTTCACAGCGCCCAGAAGCCCGGTGCTCTGCTGCTTTGTTTTTCGCAGTCAGTCAATTGCACACTAGTGAAGCTGAGCCAGGCTCTTCAGCTTTGCTGCTTTTGAGCATCTGTGCTCCACTTATGCTCTGAGACATCTCTGGAGGTTGTTTGCCTCGGCCAGGCTGGAAAGTGCCCGCTAGTACCTAGAGCTGGGCAGGAGAGGGCAGAGAGCACTTCCATCTGACAGCAGGTTGCAGATTGCCTCGGAAAGAGCCGTGTCCTTGCAATGTGCAGCAAATCCTCTTTCTTTGCAAACCGCGGTTAGTGTGCAGTGCAGGTACGCTCTCCCCTTGCCAACTGGAGTGGGAAAGCTTTTCGCTAAGCTAGAGATGACTAGAGAAGCAGAAGCGCGGCTCCGGAGCTATCCGGAGGAAAGTGCTGCTTCCCGGCGTCTTTCGGCAGAAGCGGCGCTCCGGAGCGCTGCGCTGCCGCTCTACTGAGCTGTGCGCGAATTAGCCGCTTCTTCGCCTCCGAGAAGCAGAGATCGCGGTTGCTTGGAAGAGGCGAAGAACGAAGCCGCAAAGAAGCGGGCATGTGTGCCAAGCCTTCCGACTGCCGGAGGACGGTGGCTGCCGCTCTCCTGCCTGTTGAATTCACTCTCGGCAAGCGAATGGAAAGCGTTCCAGGACAACTTGCCTGGGTTTTGACTTGGTCCTGATGCCTCCCACCTTGGCAAGTCTTGCTCGTCGCCAGAGGCTCCGAGATGCACAGAAGACGGTGGCAGCTGCTGAAAAGAAGGGCAGCGGTGAGTTTGTCGACAAGCAAGAAGATAGGCAGCTGCCTGTGCTTGGGAAGGAGCAGCTGCCTGGTTTTGGCAATTGCCTTCACAGCGCCCAGAAGCCCGGTGCTCTGCTGCTTTGTTTTTCGCAGTCAGTCAATTGCACACTAGTGAAGCTGAGCCAGGCTCTTCAGCTTTGCTGCTTTTGAGCATCTGTGCTCCACTTATGCTCTGAGACATCTCTGGAGGTTGTTTGCCTCGGCCAGGCTGGAAAGTGCCCGCTAGTACCTAGAGCTGGGCAGGAGAGGGCAGAGAGCACTTCCATCTGACAGCAGGTTGCAGATTGCCTCGGAAAGAGACGTGTCCTTGCAATGTGCAGCAAATCCTCTTTCTTTGCAAACCGCGGTTAGTGTGCAGTGCAGGTACGCTCTCCCCTTGCCAACTGGAGTGGGAAAGCTTTTCGCTAAGCTAGAGATGACTAGAGAAGCAGAAGCGCGGCTCCGGAGCTATCCGGAGGAAAGTGCTGCTTCCCGGCGTCTTTCGGCAGAAGCGGCGCTCCGGAGCGCTGCGCTGCCGCTCTACTGAGCTGTGCGCGAATTAGCCGCTTCTTCGCCTCCGAGAAGCAGAGATCGCGGTTGCTTGGAAGAGGCGAAGAACGAAGCCGCAAAGAAGCGGGCTTGTGTGCCAAGCCTTCCGACTGCCGGAGGACGGTGGCTGCCGCTCTCCTGCCTGTTGAATTCACTCTCGGCAAGCGAATGGAAAGCGTTCCAGGACAACTTGCCTGGGTTTTGACTTGGTCCTGATGCCTCCCACCTTGGCAAGTCTTGCTCGTCGCCAGAGGCTCCGAGATGCACAGAAGACGGTGGCAGCTGCTGAAAAGAAGGGCAGCGGTGAGTTTGTCGACAAGCAAGAGCATAGGCAGCTGCCTGTGCTTGGGAAGGAGCAGCTGCCTGGTTTTGGCAATTGCCTTCACAGCGCCCAGAAGCCCGGTGCTCTGCTGCTTTGTTTTTCGCAGTCAGTCAATTGCACACTAGTGAAGCTGAGCCAGGCTCTTCAGCTTTGCTGCTTTTGAGCATCTGTGCTCCACTTATGCTCTGAGACATCTCTGGAGGTTGTTTGCCTCGGCCAGGCTGGAAAGTGCCCGCTAGTACCTAGAGCTGGGCAGGAGAGGGCAGAGAGCACTTCCATCTGACAGCAGGTTGCAGATTGCCTCGGAAAGAGCCGTGTCCTTGGAATGTGCAGCAAATCCTCTTTCTTTGCAAACCGCGGTTAGTGTGCAGTGCAGGTACGCTCTCCCCTTGCCAACTGGAGTGGGAAAGCTTTTCGCTAAGCTAGAGATGACTAGAGAAGCAGAAGCGCGGCTCCGGAGCTATCCGGAGGAAAGTGCCGCTTCCCGGCGTCTTTCGGCTTGAAGCGGCGCTCCGGAGCGCTCCGCTGCCGCTCTACTGAGCTGTGCGCGAATTAGCCGCTTCTTCGCCTCCGAGAAGCAGAGATCGCGGTTGCTTGGAAGAGGCGAAGAACGAAGCCGCAAAGAAGCGGGCTTGTGTGCCAAGCCTTCCGACTGCTGGAGGACGGTGGCTGCCGCTCTCCTGCCTGTTGAATTCACTCTCGGCAAGCGAATGGAAAGCGTTCCAGGACAACTTGCCTGGGTTTTGACTTGGTCCTGATGCCTCCCACCTTGGCAAGTCTTGCTCGTCGCCAGAGGCTCCGAGATGCACAGAAGACGGTGGCAGCTGCTGAAAAGAAGGGCAGCAGTGAGTTTGTCGACAAACAAGAACATAGGCAGCTGCCTGTGCTTGGGAAGGAGCAGCTGCCTGCTTTTGGCAATTGCCTTCACAGCGCCCAGAAGCCCGGTGCTCTGCTGCTTTGTTTTTCGCAGTCAGTCAATTGCACACTAGTGAAGCTGAGCCAGGCTCTTCAGCTTTGCTGCTTTTGAGCATCTGTGCTCCACTTATGCTCTGAGACATCTCTGGAGGTTGTTTGCCTCGGCCAGGCTGGAAAGTGCCCGCTAGTACCTAGAGCTGGGCAGGAGAGGGCAGAGAGCACTTCCATCTGACAGCAGGTTGCAGATTGCCTCGGAAAGAGCCGTGTCCTTGGAATGTGCAGCAAATCCTCTTTCTTTGCAAACCGCGGTTAGTGTGCAGTGCAGGTACGCTCTCTCCTTGCCAAATGGAGTGGGAAAGCTTTTCGCTAAGCTAGAGATGACTAGAGAAGCAGAAGCGCGGCTCCGGAGCTATCCGGAGGAAAGTGCTGCTTCCCGGCGTCTTTCGGCAGAAGCGGCGCTCCGGAGCGCTGCGCTGCCGCTCTACTGAGCTGTGCGCGAATTAGCCGCTTCTTCGCCTCCGAGAAGCAGAGATCGCGGTTGCTTGGAAGAGGCGAAGAACGAAGCCGCAAAGAAGCGGGCTTGTGTGCCAAGCCTTCCGACTGCCGGAGGACGGTGGCTGCCGCTCTCCTGCCTGTTGAATTCACTCTCGGCAAGCGAATGGAAAGCGTTCCAGGACAACTTGCCTGGGTTTTGACTTGGTCCTGATGCCTCCCACCTTGGCAAGTCTTGCTCGTCGCCAGAGGCTCCGAGATGCACAGAAGACGGTGGCAGCTGCTGAAAAGAAGGGCAGCGGTGAGTTTGTCGACAAGCAAGAAGATAGGCAGCTGCCTGTGCTTGGGAAGGAGCAGCTGCCTGGTTTTGGCAATTGCCTTCACAGCGCCCAGAAGCCCGGTGCTCTGCTGCTTTGTTTTTCGCAGTCAGTCAATTGCACACTAGTGAAGCTGAGCCAGGCTCTTCAGCTTTGCTGCTTTTGAGCATCTGTGCTCCACTTATGCTCTGAGACATCTCTGGAGGTTGTTTGCCTCGGCCAGGCTGGAAAGTGCCCGCTAGTACCTAGAGCTGGGCAGGAGAGGGCAGAGAGCACTTCCATCTGACAGCAGGTTGCAGATTGCCTCGGAAAGAGCCGTGTCCTTGCAATGTGCAGCAAATCCTCTTTCTTTGCAAACCGCGGTTAGTGTGCAGTGCAGGTACGCTCTCCCCTTGCCAACTGGAGTGGGAAAGCTTTTCGCTAAGCTAGAGATGACTAGAGAAGCAGAAGCGCGGCTCCGGAGCTATCCGGAGGAAAGTGCTGCTTCCCGGCGTCTTTCGGCAGAAGCGGCGCTCCGGAGCGCTGCGCTGCCGCTCTACTGAGCTGTGCGCGAATTAGCCGCTTCTTCGCCTCCGAGAAGCAGAGATCGCGGTTGCTTGGAAGAGGCGAAGAACGAAGCCGCAAAGAAGCGGGCTTGTGTGCCAAGCCTTCCGACTGCCGGAGGACGGTGGCTGCCGCTCTCCTGCCTGTTGAATTCACTCTCGGCAAGCGAATGGAAAGCGTTCCAGGACAACTTGCCTGGGTTTTGACTTGGTCCTGATGCCTCCCACCTTGGCAAGTCTTGCTCGTCGCCAGAGGCTCCGAGATGCACAGAAGACGGTGGCAGCTGCTGAAAAGAAGGGCAGCGGTGAGTTTGTCGACAAGCAAGAACATAGGCAGCTGCCTGTGCTTGGGAAGGAGCAGCTGCCTGGTTTTGGCAATTGCCTTCACAGCGCCCAGAAGCCCGGTGCTCTGCTGCTTTGTTTTTCGCAGTCAGTCAATTGCACACTAGTGAAGCTGAGCCAGGCTCTTCAGCTTTGCTGCTTTTGAGCATCTGTGCTCCACTTATGCTCTGAGACATCTCTGGAGGTTGTTTGCCTCGGCCAGGCTGGAAAGTGCCCGCTAGTAACCTAGAGCTGGGCAGGAGAGGGCAGAGAGCACTTCCATCTGACAGCAGGTTGCAGATTGCCTCGGAAAGAGACGTGTCCTTGCAATGTGCAGCAAATCCTCTTTCTTTGCAAACCGCGGTTAGTGTGCAGTGCAGGTACGCTCTCCCCTTGCCAACTGGAGTGGGAAAGCTTTTCGCTAAGCTAGAGATGACTAGAGAAGCAGAAGCGCGGCTCCGGAGCTATCCGGAGGAAAGTGCCGCTTCCCGGCGTCTTTCGGCTTGAAGCGGCGCTCCGGAGCGCTCCGCTGCCGCTCTACTGAGATGTGCGCGAATTAGCCGCTTCTTCGCCTCCGAGAAGCAGAGATCGCGGTTGCTTGGAAGAGGCGAAGAACGAAGCCGCAAAGAAGCGGGCTTGTGTGCCAAGCCTTCCGACTGCTGGAGGATGGTGGCTGCCGCTCTCCTGCCTGTTGAATTCACTCTCGGCAAGCGAATGGAAAGCGTTCCAGGACAACTTGCCTGGGTTTTGACTTGGTCCTGATGCCTCCCACCTTGGCAAGTCTTGCTCGTCGCCAGAGGCTCCGAGATGCACAGAAGACGGTGGCAGCTGCTGAAAAGAAGGGCAGCAGTGAGTTTGTCGACAAACAAGAACATAGGCAGCTGCCTGTGCTTGGGAAGGAGCAGCTGCCTGCTTTTGGCAATTGCCTTCACAGCGCCCAGAAGCCCGGTGCTCTGCTGCTTTGTTTTTCGCAGTCAGTCAATTGCACACTAGTGAAGCTGAGCCAGGCTCTTCAGCTTTGCTGCTTTTGAGCATCTGTGCTCCACTTATGCTCTGTGACATCTCTGGAGGTTGTTTGCCTCGGCCAGGCTGGCAAGTGCCCGCTAGTACCTAGAGCTGGGCAGGAGAGGGCAGAGAGCACTTCCATCTGATAGCAGGTTGCAGATTGCCTCGGAAAGAGCCGTGTCCTTGCAATGTGCAGCAAATCCTCTTTCTTTGCAAACCGCGGTTAGTGTGCAGTGCAGGTACGCTCTCCCATTGCCAACTGGAGTGGGAAAGCTTTTCGCTAAGCTAGAGATGACTAGAGAAGCAGAAGCGCGGCTCCGGAGCTATCCGGAGGAAAGTGCCGCTTCCCGGCGTCTTTCGGCTTGAAGCGGCGCTCCGGAGCGCTCCGCTGCCGCTCTACTGAGCTGTGCGCGAATTAGCCGCTTCTTCGCCTCCGAGAAGCAGAGATCGCGGTTGCTTGGAAGAGGCGAAGAACGAAGCCGCAAAGAAGCGGGCTTGTGTGCGAAGCCTTCCGACTGCTGGAGGACGGTGGCTGCCGCTCTCCTGCCTGTTGAATTCAATCTCGGCAAGCGAATGGAAAGCGTTCCAGGACAACTTGCCTGGGTTTTGACTTGGTCCTGATGCCTCCCACCTTGGCAAGTCTTGCTCGTCGCCAGAGGCTCCGAGATGCACAGAAGACGGTGGCAGCTGCTGAAAAGAAGGGCAGCGGTGAGTTTGTCGACAAGCAAGAAGATAGGCAGCTGCCTGTGCTTGGGAAGGAGCAGCTGCCTGGTTTTGGCAATTGCCTTCACAGCGCCCAGAAGCCCGGTGCTCTGCTGCTTTGTTTTTCGCAGTCAGTCAATTGCACACTAGTGAAGCTGAGCCAGGCTCTTCAGCTTTGCTGCTTTTGAGCATCTGTGCTCCACTTATGCTCTGAGACATCTCTGGAGGTTGTTTGCCTCGCCCAGGCTGGCAAGTGCCCGCTAGTACCTAGAGCTGGGCAGGAGAGGGCAGAGAGCACTTCCATCTGACAGCAGGTTGCAGATTGCCTCGGAAAGAGCCGTGTCCTTGCAATGTGCAGCAAATCCTCTTTCTTTGCAAACCGCGGTTAGTGTGCAGTGCAGGTACGCTCTCCCCCTTGCCAACTGGAGTGGGAAAGCTTTTCGCTAAGCTAGAGATGACTAGAGAAGCAGAAGCGCGGCTCCGGAGCTATCCGGAGGAAAGTGCCGCTTCCCGGCGTCTTTCGGCTTGAAGCGGCGCTCCGGAGCGCTGCGCTGCCGCTCTACTGAGCTGTGCGCGAATTAGCCGCTTCTTCGCCTCCGAGAAGCAGAGATCGCGGTTGCTTGGAAGAGGCGAAGAACGAAGCCGCAAAGAAGCGGGCTTGTGTGCGAAGCCTTCCGACTGCTGGAGGACGGTGGCTGCCGCTCTCCTGCCTGTTGAATTCACTCTCGGCAAGCGAATGGAAAGCGTTCCAGGACAACTTGCCTGGGTTTTGACTTGGTCCTGATGCCTCCCACCTTGGCAAGTCTTGCTCGTCGCCAGAGGCTCCGAGATGCACAGAAGACGGTGGCAGCTGCTGAAAAGAAGGGCAGCGGTGAGTTTGTCGACAAGCAAGAACATAGGCAGCTGCCTGTGCTTGGGAAGGAGCAGCTGCCTGCTTTTGGCAATTGCCTTCACAGCGCCCAGAAGCCCGGTGCTCTGCTGCTTTGTTTTTCGCAGTCAGTCAATTGCACACTAGTGAAGCTGAGCCAGGCTCTTCAGCTTTGCTGCTTTTGAGCATCTGTGCTCCACTTATGCTCTGAGACATCTCTGGAGGTTGTTTGCCTCGGCCAGGCTGGAAAGTGCCCGCTAGTACCTAGAGCTGGGCAGGAGAGGGCAGAGAGCACTTCCATCTGACAGCAGGTTGCAGATTGCCTCGGAAAGAGACGTGTCCTTGCAATGTGCAGCAAATCCTCTTTCTTTGCAAACCGCGGTTAGTGTGCAGTGCAGGTACGCTCTCCCCTTGCCAACTGGAGTGGGAAAGCTTTTCGCTAAGCTAGAGATGACTAGAGAAGCAGAAGCGTGGCTCCGGAGCTATCCGGAGGAAAGTGCCGCTTCCCGGCGTCTTTCGGCTTGAAGCGGCGCTCCGGAGCGCTCCGCTGCCGCTCTACTGAGCTGTGCGCGAATTAGCCGCTTCTTCGCCTCCGAGAAGCAGAGATCGCGGTTGCTTGGAAGAGGCGAAGAACGAAGCCGCAAAGAAGCGGGCTTGTGTGCCAAGCCTTCCGACTGCTGGAGGACGGTGGCTGCCGCTCTCCTGCCTGTTGAATTCACTCTCGGCAAGCGAATGGAAAGCGTTCCAGGACAACTTGCCTGGGTTTTGACTTGGTCCTGATGCCTCCCACCTTGGCAAGTCTTGCTCGTCGCCAGAGGCTCCGAGATGCACAGAAGACGGTGGCAGCTGCTGAAAAGAAGGGCAGCAGTGAGTTTGTCGACAAACAAGAACATAGGCAGCTGCCTGTGCTTGGGAAGGAGCAGCTGCCTGCTTTTGGCAATTGCCTTCACAGCGCCCAGAAGCCCGGTGCTCTGCTGCTTTGTTTTTCGCAGTCAGTCAATTGCACACTAGTGAAGCTGAGCCAGGCTCTTCAGCTTTGCTGCTTTTGAGCATCTGTGCTCCACTTATGCTCTGAGACATCTCTGGAGGTTGTTTGCCTCGGCCAGGCTGGAAAGTGCCCGCTAGTACCTAGAGCTGGGCAGGAGAGGGCAGAGAGCACTTCCATCTGACAGCAGGTTGCAGATTGCCTCGGAAAGAGCCGTGTCCTTGCAATGTGCAGCAAATCCTCTTTCTTTGCAAACCGCGGTTAGTGTGCAGTGCAGGTACGCTCTCCCCTTGCCAACTGGAGTGGGAAAGCTTTTCGCTAAGCTAGAGATGACTAGAGAAGCAGAAGCGCGGCTCCGGAGCTATCCGGAGGAAAGTGCTGCTTCCCGGCGTCTTTCGGCAGAAGCGGCGCTCCGGAGCGCTGCGCTGCCGCTCTACTGAGCTGTGCGCGAATTAGCCGCTTCTTCGCCTCCGAGAAGCAGAGATCGCGGTTGCTTGGAAGAGGCGAAGAACGAAGCCGCAAAGAAGCGGGCTTGTGTGCCAAGCCTTCCGACTGCCGGAGGACGGTGGCTGCCGCTCTCCTGCCTGTTGAATTCACTCTCGGCAAGCGAATGGAAAGCGTTCCAGGACAACTTGCCTGGGTTTTGACTTGGTCCTGATGCCTCCCACCTTGGCAAGTCTTGCTCGTCGCCAGAGGCTCCGAGATGCACAGAAGACGGTGGCAGCTGCTGAAAAGAAGGGCAGCGGTGAGTTTGTCGACAAGCAAGAAGATAGGCAGCTGCCTGTGCTTGGGAAGGAGCAGCTGCCTGGTTTTGGCAATTGCCTTCACAGCGCCCAGAAGCCCGGTGCTCTGCTGCTTTGTTTTTCGCAGTCAGTCAATTGCACACTAGTGAAGCTGAGCCAGGCTCTTCAGCTTTGCTGCTTTTGAGCATCTGTGCTCCACTTATGCTCTGAGACATCTCTGGAGGTTGTTTGCCTCGGCCAGGCTGGAAAGTGCCCGCTAGTACCTAGAGCTGGGCAGGAGAGGGCAGAGAGCACTTCCATCTGACAGCAGGTTGCAGATTGCCTCGGAAAGAGACGTGTCCTTGCAATGTGCAGCAAATCCTCTTTCTTTGCAAACCGCGGTTAGTGTGCAGTGCAGGTACGCTCTCCCCTTGCCAACTGGAGTGGGAAAGCTTTTCGCTAAGCTAGAGATGACTAGAGAAGCAGAAGCGCGGCTCCGGAGCTATCCGGAGGAAAGTGCCGTTTACCGGCGTCTTTCGGCTTGAAGCGGCGCTCCGGAGCGCTCCGCTGCCGCTCTACTGAGATGTGCGCGAATTAGCCGCTTCTTCGCCTCCGAGAAGCAGAGATCGCGGTTGCTTGGAAGAGGCGAAGAACGAAGCCGCAAAGAAGCGGGCTTGTGTGCCAAGCCTTCCGACTGCTGGAGGACGGTGGCTGCCGCTCTCCTGCCTGTTGAATTCACTCTCGGCAAGCGAATGGAAAGCGTTCCAGGACAACTTGCCTGGGTTTTGACTTGGTCCTGATGCCTCCCACCTTGGCAAGTCTTGCTCGTCGCCAGAGGCTCCGAGATGCACAGAAGACGGTGGCAGCTGCTGAAAAGAAGGGCAGCAGTGAGTTTGTCGACAAACAAGAAGATAGGCAGCTGCCTGTGCTTGGGAAGGAGCAGCTGCCTGGTTTTGGCAATTGCCTTCACAGCGCCCAGAAGCCCGGTGCTCTGCTGCTTTGTTTTTCGCAGTCAGTCAATTGCACACTAGTGAAGCTGAGCCAGGCTCTTCAGCTTTGCTGCTTTTGAGCATCTGTGCTCCACTTATGCTCTGTGACATCTCTGGAGGTTGTTTGCCTCGGCCAGGCTGGCAAGTGCCCGCTAGTACCTAGAGCTGGGCAGGAGAGGGCAGAGAGCACTTCCATCTGATAGCAGGTTGCAGATTGCCTCGGAAAGAGCCGTGTCCTTGCAATGTGCAGCAAATCCTCTTTCTTTGCAAACCGCGGTTAGTGTGCAGTGCAGGTACGCTCTCCCATTGCCAACTGGAGTGGGAAAGCTTTTCGCTAAGCTAGAGATGACTAGAGAAGCAGAAGCGCGGCTCCGGAGCTATCCGGAGGAAAGTGCCGCTTCCCGGCGTCTTTCGGCTTGAAGCGGCGCTCCGGAGCGCTGCGCTGCCGCTCTACTGAGCTGTGCGCGAATTAGCCGCTTCTTCGCCTCCGAGAAGCAGAGATCGCGGTTGCTTGGAAGAGGCGAAGAACGAAGCCGCAAAGAAGCGGGCTTGTGTGCGAAGCCTTCCGACTGCTGGAGGACGGTGGCTGCCGCTCTCCTGCCTGTTGAATTCAATCTCGGCAAGCGAATGGAAAGCGTTCCAGGACAACTTGCCTGGGTTTTGACTTGGTCCTGATGCCTCCCACCTTGGCAAGTCTTGCTCGTCGCCAGAGGCTCCGAGATGCACAGAAGACGGTGGCAGCTGCTGAAAAGAAGGGCAGCGGTGAGTTTGTCGACAAGCAAGAACATAGGCAGCTGCCTGTGCTTGGGAAGGAGCAGCTGCCTGGTTTTGGCAATTGCCTTCACAGCGCCCAGAAGCCCGGTGCTCTGCTGCTTTGTTTTTCGCAGTCAGTCAATTGCACACTAGTGAAGCTGAGCCAGGCTCTTCAGCTTTGCTGCTTTTGAGCATCTGTGCTCCACTTATGCTCTGAGACATCTCTGGAGGTTGTTTGCCTCGCCCAGGCTGGCAAGTGCCCGCTAGTACCTAGAGCTGGGCAGGAGAGGGCAGAGAGCACTTCCATCTGACAGCAGGTTGCAGATTGCCTCGGAAAGAGCCGTGTCCTTGCAATGTGCAGCAAATCCTCTTTCTTTGCAAACCGCGGTTAGTGTGCAGTGCAGGTACGCTCTCCCCTTGCCAACTGGAGTGGGAAAGCTTTTCGCTAAGCTAGAGATGACTAGAGAAGCAGAAGCGCGGCTCCGGAGCTATCCGGAGGAAAGTGCCGCTTCCCGGCGTCTTTCGGCTTGAAGCGGCGCTCCGGAGCGCTGCGCTGGCGCTCTACTGAGCTGTGCGCGAATTAGCCGCTTCTTCGCCTCCGAGAAGCAGAGATCGCGGTTGCTTGGAAGAGGCGAAGAACGAAGCCGCAAAGAAGCGGGCTTGTGTGCGAAGCCTTCCGACTGCTGGAGGACGGTGGCTGCCGCTCTCCTGCCTCTTGAATTCACTCTCGGCAAGCGAATGAAAAGCGTTCCAGGACAACTTGCCTGGGTTTTGACTTGGTCCTGATGCCTCCCACCTTGGCAAGTCTTGCTCGTCGCCAGAGGCTCCGAGATGCACAGAAGACGGTGGCAGCTGCTGAAAAGAAGGGCAGCGGTGAGTTTGTCGACAAGCAAGAAGATAGGCAGCTGCCTGTGCTTGGGAAGGAGCAGCTGCCTGGTTTTGGCAATTGCCTTCACAGCGCCCAGAAGCCCGGTGCTCTGCTGCTTTGTTTTTCGCAGTCAGTCAATTGCACACTAGTGAAGCTGAGCCAGGCTCTTCAGCTTTGCTGCTTTTGAGCATCTGTGCTCCACTTATGCTCTGAGACATCTCTGGAGGTTGTTTGCCTCGGCCAGGCTGGCAAGTGCCCGCTAGTACCTAGAGCTGGGCAGGAGAGGGCAGAGAGCACTTCCATCTGACAGCAGGTTGCAGATTGCCTCGGAAAGAGCCGTGTCCTTGCAATGTGCAGCAAATCCTCTTTCTTTGCAAACCGCGGTTAGTGTGCAGTGCAGGTACGCTCTCCCCTTGCCAACTGGAGTGGGAAAGCTTTTCGCTAAGCTAGAGATGACTAGAGAAGCAGAAGCGCGGCTCCGGAGCTATCCGGAGGAAAGTGCCGCTTCCCGGCGTCTTTCGGCTTGAAGCGGCGCTCCGGAGCGCTCCGCTGCCGCTCTACTGAGCTGTGCGCGAATTAGCCGCTTCTTCGCCTCCGAGAAGCAGAGATCGCGGTTGCTTGGAAGAGGCGAAGAACGAAGCCGCAAAGAAGCGGGCTTGTGTGCCAAGCCTTCCGACTGCTGGAGGACGGTGGCTGCCGCTCTCCTGCCTGTTGAATTCACTCTCGGCAAGCGAATGGAAAGCGTTCCAGGACAACTTGCCTGGGTTTTGACTTGGTCCTGATGCCTCCCACCTTGGCAAGTCTTGCTCGTCGCCAGAGGCTCCGAGATGCACAGAAGACGGTGGCAGCTGCTGAAAAGAAGGGCAGCAGTGAGTTTGTCGACAAACAAGAAGATAGGCAGCTGCCTGTGCTTGGGAAGGAGCAGCTGCCTGCTTTTGGCAATTGCCTTCACAGCGCCCAGAAGCCCGGTGCTCTGCTGCTTTGTTTTTCGCAGTCAGTCAATTGCACACTAGTGAAGCTGAGCCAGGCTCTTCAGCTTTGCTGCTTTTGAGCATCTGTGCTCCACTTATGCTCTGAGACATCTCTGGAGGTTGTTTGCCTCGGCCAGGCTGGAAAGTGCCCGCTAGTACCTAGAGCTGGGCAGGAGAGGGCAGAGAGCACTTCCATCTGACAGCAGGTTGCAGATTGCCTCGGAAAGAGCCGTGTCCTTGCAATGTGCAGCAAATCCTCTTTCTTTGCAAACCGCGGTTAGTGTGCAGTGCAGGTACGCTCTCCCCTTGCCAACTGGAGTGGGAAAGCTTTTCGCTAAGCTAGAGATGACTAGAGAAGCAGAAGCGCGGCTCCGGAGCTATCCGGAGGAAAGTGCTGCTTCCCGGCGTCTTTCGGCAGAAGCGGCGCTCCGGAGCGCTGCGCTGCCGCTCTACTGAGCTGTGCGCGAATTAGCCGCTTCTTCGCCTCCGAGAAGCAGAGATCGCGGTTGCTTGGAAGAGGCGAAGAACGAAGCCGCAAAGAAGCGGGCTTGTGTGCCAAGCCTTCCGACTGCCGGAGGACGGTGGCTGCCGCTCTCCTGCCTGTTGAATTCACTCTCGGCAAGCGAATGGAAAGCGTTCCAGGACAACTTGCCTGGGTTTTGACTTGGTCCTGATGCCTCCCACCTTGGCAAGTCTTGCTCGTCGCCAGAGGCTCCGAGATGCACAGAAGACGGTGGCAGCTGCTGAAAAGAAGGGCAGCGGTGAGTTTGTCGACAAGCAAGAGCATAGGCAGCTGCCTGTGCTTGGGAAGGAGCAGCTGCCTGGTTTTGGCAATTGCCTTCACAGCGCCCAGAAGCCCGGTGCTCTGCTGCTTTGTTTTTCGCAGTCAGTCAATTGCACACTAGTGAAGCTGAGCCAGGCTCTTCAGCTTTGCTGCTTTTGAGCATCTGTGCTCCACTTATGCTCTGAGACATCTCTGGAGGTTGTTTGCCTCGGCCAGGCTGGAAAGTGCCCGCTAGTACCTAGAGCTGGGCAGGAGAGGGCAGAGAGCACTTCCATCTGACAGCAGGTTGCAGATTGCCTCGGAAAGAGACGTGTCCTTGCAATGTGCAGCAAATCCTCTTTCTTTGCAAACCGCGGTTAGTGTGCAGTGCAGGTACGCTCTCCCCCTTGCCAACTGGAGTGGGAAAGCTTTTCGCTAAGCTAGAGATGACTAGAGAAGCAGAAGCGCGGCTCCGGAGCTATCCGGAGGAAAGTGCCGCTTCCCGGCGTCTTTCGGCTTGAAGCGGCGCTCCGGAGCGCTCCGCTGCCGCTCTACTGAGCTGTGCGCGAATTAGCCGCTTCTTCGCCTCCGAGAAGCAGAGATCGCGGTTGCTTGGAAGAGGCGAAGAACGAAGCCGCAAAGAAGCGGGCTTGTGTGCCAAGCCTTCCGACTGCTGGAGGACGGTGGCTGCCGCTCTCCTGCCTGTTGAATTCACTCTCGGCAAGCGAATGGAAAGCGTTCCAGGACAACTTGCCTGGGTTTTGACTTGGTCCTGATGCCTCCCACCTTGGCAAGTCTTGCTCGTCGCCAGAGGCTCCGAGATGCACAGAAGACGGTGGCAGCTGCTGAAAAGAAGGGCAGCAGTGAGTTTGTCGACAAACAAGAACATAGGCAGCTGCCTGTGCTTGGGAAGGAGCAGCTGCCTGCTTTTGGCAATTGCCTTCACAGCGCCCAGAAGCCCGGTGCTCTGCTGCTTTGTTTTTCGCAGTCAGTCAATTGCACACTAGTGAAGCTGAGCCAGGCTCTTCAGCTTTGCTGCTTTTGAGCATCTGTGCTCCACTTATGCTCTGAGACATCTCTGGAGGTTGTTTGCCTCGGCCAGGCTGGAAAGTGCCCGCTAGTACCTAGAGCTGGGCAGGAGAGGGCAGAGAGCACTTCCATCTGACAGCAGGTTGCAGATTGCCTCGGAAAGAGCCGTGTCCTTGGAATGTGCAGCAAATCCTCTTTCTTTGCAAACCGCGGTTAGTGTGCAGTGCAGGTACGCTCTCTCCTTGCCAAATGGAGTGGGAAAGCTTTTCGCTAAGCTAGAGATGACTAGAGAAGCAGAAGCGCGGCTCCGGAGCTATCCGGAGGAAAGTGCTGCTTCCCGGCGTCTTTCGGCAGAAGCGGCGCTCCGGAGCGCTGCGCTGCCGCTCTACTGAGCTGTGCGCGAATTAGCCGCTTCTTCGCCTCCGAGAAGCAGAGATCGCGGTTGCTTGGAAGAGGCGAAGAACGAAGCCGCAAAGAAGCGGGCTTGTGTGCCAAGCCTTCCGACTGCCGGAGGACGGTGGCTGCCGCTCTCCTGCCTGTTGAATTCACTCTCGGCAAGCGAATGGAAAGCGTTCCAGGACAACTTGCCTGGGTTTTGACTTGGTCCTGATGCCTCCCACCTTGGCAAGTCTTGCTCGTCGCCAGAGGCTCCGAGATGCACAGAAGACGGTGGCAGCTGCTGAAAAGAAGGGCAGCGGTGAGTTTGTCGACAAGCAAGAAGATAGGCAGCTGCCTGTGCTTGGGAAGGAGCAGCTGCCTGGTTTTGGCAATTGCCTTCACAGCGCCCAGAAGCCCGGTGCTCTGCTGCTTTGTTTTTCGCAGTCAGTCAATTGCACACTAGTGAAGCTGAGCCAGGCTCTTCAGCTTTGCTGCTTTTGAGCATCTGTGCTCCACTTATGCTCTGAGACATCTCTGGAGGTTGTTTGCCTCGGCCAGGCTGGAAAGTGCCCGCT
>NW_027099627.1:0-27125 GCF_031753505.1 Anomalospiza imberbis | reverse complement strand
ACAAACTGACAGAAGGAACCTGGGCTGGCAACTTTTCTTACTGAGGGAAAAGGGCCGGTCTTTGTCTCCAGGGGCCTGTGGCCCGGAGTGGCCAAACGCCTCCAAAAAATCTGAAAGATTAAGGATGTGTCCCAGACCCAACCTGCCCCCACCTCAAACCTCTGCTGCCCTGACAGTCCCAAGGGAACCCTACAAACTGACAGCAGCATCCTGGGCTGGCAAGTTTTCTTTCCCAGGGAAAAGGGCCAGTCTTTGTGTCCAGGGATCTGTGGCCCGGAGTGGCCGGACGCCTCCAAAAAAGCGGAACGATTAAGGATGTGTCCCAGACCAAACCTGCCCCTACATATAACCTCTGCTGCCCTGACAGTCCCTAGGAAACCCTACAAACTGACAGCAGCATCCTGGGCTGGCCCCTTTTCTTTTCCAGGGAAAATGGCCAGTCTTTTTCTCCAGGGGTCTGCGGTCCTGAGTGGCCAGACGCCTCCAAAAAATTCAAACAAAGCAGGACATGTGCAGGACCAAACATGCCCCAACCTCAACCCTGGGCTGCCCTGAAATTCCCAAGGGAACCCCACAAACTGACAGCAGGAATCTCGGCTGACCACTTTTCCTTTTCAGAGAAAAATGCAGGTCTTTGTCTAGTGGGGTCTGTGGGCCTGAGTGGCCGGACGCCTCCAAAAAATCCAAATGAACAAGGATATGTGTCAGACCCAACCTGCCCCCACCTCAACCCTGTGCTGCCCTGACAGTCCCAAGGGAACCCTACAAACTGACAGCAGGAACCTGGGCTGGCCACTTTTTTTTTCTCGGGGAAAAAGGGCCAGTCTTTGTGTCCAGGGATCATTGGCCCTGGGTGGCCGGACGTCTCCAAAAAAGCGGAACGATTAAGGATGTGTCCCAGACCAAACATGCCCCACCCTCGACCCTGTGCTGCCCTGACAGTCCCAAGG
Organism: Anomalospiza imberbis; assembly: GCF_031753505.1. Classification (NCBI taxonomy): domain Eukaryota; kingdom Metazoa; phylum Chordata; class Aves; order Passeriformes; family Viduidae; genus Anomalospiza; species Anomalospiza imberbis. Next base: position 26,175 of record NW_027099627.1, on the reverse strand, counting down.
GAACCCTACAAACTGACAGCAGGAACCTGGGCTGGCCACTTTTTTTTCTCAGGGAAAAAGGACGGTCATTTTCTCAAGGGATCATTGGCCCTGAGTGTCCAGACGCCTCCAAAAAATCCAAACGAAAAAGGATATGTGTCAGACCCAACCTGTCCCCTCTTCAAACCTGTGCTACCTAGATATTCTCAAGGGAACTCAATCAACTGACAGCAGGAACCTGGGCTGGCAACTATTCTGTCCCAGGGAAAAGGGCCACGCCTTGTCTCCATGGGCCTGTGGCCCTCAGTGGCTGGATGCCTCCAACAAATCTGAAAGATTAAGGATGTGTCCCAGACCCAACCTGCCCCTACATATAACCTCTGCTGCCCTGACAGTCCCTAGGAAACCCTACAAACTGACAGCAGCATCCTGGGCTGGCCCCTTTTCTTTTCAAGGGAAAATGGCCAGTCTTTGTCTCCAGGGGTCTGCGGTCCTGAGTGGCCAGACGCCTCCAAAAAATTCAAACAAAGCAGGACATGTGCAGGACCAAACATGCCCCAACCTCAACCCTGGGCTGCCCTGAAATTCCCAAGGGAACCCCACAAACTGACAGCAGGAATCTCGGCTGACCACTTTTCCTTTTCAGAGAAAAAGGCAGGTCTTTGTCTAGTGGGGTCTGTGGGCCTGAGTGGCCGGACGCCTCCAAAAAATCCAAATGAACAAGGATATGTGTCAGACCCAACCTGCCCCCACCTCAACCCTGTGCTGCCCTGACAGTCCCAAGGGAACCCTACAAACTGACAGCAGGAACCTGGGCTGGCCACATATTTTTTTCTCTGGGAAAAAGGGCCAGTCTTTGTGTCCAGGGATCTGTGGCCCGGAGTGGCCGGACGCCTCCAAAAAATCTGAACGGTTAAGGATGCGTTCCAGACCAAACCTGCCCTCACCTCAAACATCTGCTGCCCTGACAGTCCCAAGGGAACCCTACAAACTGACATCAGCATCCTGGGCTGGCAAGTTTTCTTTCCCAGGGAAAAGGGCCAGTCTTTGTGTCCAGGGATCTGTGGCCCGGAGTGGCCGGACGCCTCCAAAAAAGCGGAACGATTAAGGGTGTGTCCCAGACCAAACCTGCCCCTACATATAACCTCTGCTGCCCTGACAGTCCCTAGGAAACCCTACAAACTGACAGCAGCATCCTGGGCTGGCCCCTTTTCTTTTCAAGGGAAAATGGCCAGTCTTTGTCTCCAGGGGTCTGCGGTCCTGAGTGGCCAGACGCCTCCAAAAAATTCAAACAAAGCAGGACATGTGCAGGACCAAACATGCCCCAACCTCAACCCTGGGCTGCCCTGAAATTCCCAAGGGAACCCCACAAACTGACAGCAGGAACCTGGGCTTGCCACTTTTTTTTTCTCGGGGAAAAAGGCCAGTCTTTGTCTCAAGGGATCATTGGCCCTGAGTGGCCGGACGCCTCCAAAAAATCCAAATGAACAAGGATATGTGTCAGACCCAACCTGCCCCCACCTCAACCCTGTGCTGCCCTGACAGTCCCAAGGGAACCCTACAAACTGACAGCAGGAACCTGGGCTGGCCACTTTTTTATTCACGGGGAAAAAGGGCCAGTCTTTGTCTCAAGGGATCATTGGCCCTGAGTGGCCGGATGCCTCCAAAAAATCTGAACGGTTAAGGATGCGTTCCAGACCAAACCTGCCCCCACCTCAAACCTCTGCTGCCCTGACAGTCCCAAGGGAACCCTACAAACTGACAGAAGGAACCTGGGCTGGCAACTTTTCTTACTGAGGGAAAAGGGCCGGTCTTTGTCTCCAGGGGCCTGTGGCCCGGAGTGGCCAAACGCCTCCAAAAAATCTGAAAGATTAAGGATGTGTCCCAGACCCAACCTGCCCCCACCTCAAACCTCTGCTGCCCTGACAGTCCCAAGGGAACCCTACAAACTGACAGCAGCATCCTGGGCTGGCAAGTTTTCTTTCCCAGGGAAAAGGGCCAGTCTTTGTGTCCAGGGATCTGTGGCCCGGAGTGGCCGGACGCCTCCAAAAAAGCGGAACGATTAAGGATGTGTCCCAGACCAAACCTGCCCCTACATATAACCTCTGCTGCCCTGACAGTCCCTAGGAAACCCTACAAACTGACAGCAGCATCCTGGGCTGGCCCCTTTTCTTTTCCAGGGAAAATGGCCAGTCTTTTTCTCCAGGGGTCTGCGGTCCTGAGTGGCCAGACGCCTCCAAAAAATTCAAACAAAGCAGGACATGTGCAGGACCAAACATGCCCCAACCTCAACCCTGGGCTGCCCTGAAATTCCCAAGGGAACCCCACAAACTGACAGCAGGAATCTCGGCTGACCACTTTTCCTTTTCAGAGAAAAAGGCAGGTCTTTGTCTAGTGGGGTCTGTGGGCCTGAGTGGCCGGACGCCTCCAAAAAATCCAAATGAACAAGGATATGTGTCAGACCCAACCTGCCCCCACCTCAACCCTGTGCTGCCCTGACAGTCCCAAGGGAACCCTACAAACTGACAGCAGGAACCTGGGCTGGCCACTTTTTTTTTCTCGGGGAAAAAGGGCCAGTCTTTGTGTCCAGGGATCATTGGCCCTGGGTGGCCGGACGTCTCCAAAAAATCCAAACGAACAAGGATATGTGTCAGACCCAACCTGCCACCACTTCAACCCTGTGCTGCCCTGACAGTCCCAAGGGAACCCTACAAACTGACAGCAGCATCCTGGGCTGGCAAGTTTTCTTTCCCAGGGAAAAGGGCCAGTCTTTGTGTCCAGGGATCTGTGGCCCGGAGTGGCCGGGCGCCTCCAAAAAAGCGGAACGATTAAGGATGTGTCCCAGACCAAACATGCCCCACCCTCGACCCTGTGCTGCCCTGACAGTCCCAAGGGAACCCTACAAACTGACAGCAGGAACCTGGGCTGGCCACTTTTTTTTCTCAGGGAAAAAGGCCAGTCTTTGTCTCAAGGGATCATTGGCCCTGAGTGTCCAGACGCCTCCAAAAAATCCAAACGAAAAAGGATATGTGTCAGACCCAACCTGTCCCCTCTTCAAACCTGTGCTACCTAGATATTCTCTAGGGAACTCAATCAACTGACAGCAGGAACCTGGGCTGGCAACTATTCTGTCCCAGGGAAAAGGGCCACGCCTTGTCTCCATGGGCCTGTGGCCCTCAGTGGCTGGATGCCTCCAACAAATCTGAAAGATTAAGGATGTGTCCCAGACCCAACCTGCCCCTACATATAACCTCTGCTGCCCTGACAGTCCCTAGGAAACCCTACAAACTGACAGCAGCATCCTGGGCTGGCCCCTTTTCTTTTCAAGGGAAAATGGCCAGTCTTTGTCTCCAGGGGTCTGCGGTCCTGAGTGGCCAGACGCCTCCAAAAAATTCAAACAAAGCAGGACATGTGCAGGACCAAACATGCCCCAACCTCAACCCTGGGCTGCCCTGAAATTCCCAAGGGAACCCCACAAACTGACAGCAGGAATCTTGGCTGACCACTTTTCCTTTTCAGAGAAAAAGGCAGGTCTTTGTCTAGTGGGGTCTGTGGGCCTGAGTGGCCGGACGCCTCCAAAAAATCCAAATGAACAAGGATATGTGTCAGACCCAACCTGCCCCCACCTCAACCCTGTGCTGCCCTGACAGTCCCAAGGGAACCCTACAAACTGACAGCAGGAACCTGGGCTGGCCACTTTTTTTTTTCTCTGGGAAAAAGGGCCAGTCTTTGTGTCCAGGGATCTGTGGCCCTGGGTGGCCGGACGCGTCCAAAAAATCCAAACGAACAAGGATATGTGTCAGACCCAACCTGCCCTCACCTCAAACATCTGCTGCCCTGACAGTCCCAAGGGAACCCTACAAACTGACATCAGCATCCTGGGCTGGCAAGTTTTCTTTCCCAGGGAAAAGGGCCAGTCTTTGTGTCCAGGGATCTGTGGCCCGGAGTGGCCGGACGCCTCCAAAAAAGCGGAACGATTAAGGGTGTGTCCCAGACCAAACCTGCCCCTACATATAACCTCTGCTGCCCTGACAGTCCCTAGGAAACCCTACAAACTGACAGCAGCATCCTGGGCTGGCCCCTTTTCTTTTCAAGGGAAAATGGCCAGTCTTTGTCTCCAGGGGTCTGCGGTCCTGAGTGGCCAGACGCCTCCAAAAAATTCAAACAAAGCAGGACATGTGCAGGACCAAACATGCCCCAACCTCAACCCTGGGCTGCCCTGAAATTCCCAAGGGAACCCCACAAACTGACAGCAGGAACCTGGGCTTGCCACTTTTTTTTTCTCGGGGAAAAAGGCCAGTCTTTGTCTCAAGGGATCATTGGCCCTGAGTGGCCGGACGCCTCCAAAAAATCCAAATGAACAAGGATATGTGTCAGACCCAACCTGCCCCCACCTCAACCCTGTGCTGCCCTGACAGTCCCAAGGGAACCCTACAAACTGACAGCAGGAACCTGGGCTGGCCACTTTTTTATTCACGGGGAAAAAGGGCCAGTCTTTGTCTCAAGGGATCATTGGCCCTGAGTGGCCGGACGCCTCCAAAAAAGCGGAACGATTAAGGGTGTGTCCCAGACCAAACCTGCCCCTACATATAACCTCTGCTGCCCTGACAGTCCCTAGGAAACCCTACAAACTGACAGCAGCATCCTGGGCTGGCCCCTTTTCTTTTCAAGGGAAAATGGCCAGTCTTTTTCTCCAGGGGTCTGCGGTCCTGAGTGGCCAGACGCCTCCAAAAAATTCAAACAAAGCAGGACATGTGCAGGACCAAACATGCCCCAACCTCAACCCTGGGCTGCCCTGAAATTCCCAAGGGAACCCCACAAACTGACAGCAGGAACCTGGGCTTGCCACTTTTTTTTTCTCGGGGAAAAAGGCCAGTCTTTGTCTCAAGGGATCATTGGCCCTGAGTGGCCGGACGCCTCCAAAAAATCCAAATGAACAAGGATATGTGTCAGACCCAACCTGCCCCCACCTCAACCCTGTGCTGCCCTGACAGTCCCAAGGGAACCCTACAAACTGACAGCAGGAACCTGGGCTGGCCACTTTTTTATTCACGGGGAAAAAGGGCCAGTCTTTGTCTCAAGGGATCATTGGCCCTGAGTGGCCGGATGCCTCCAAAAAATCTGAACGGTTAAGGATGCGTTCCAGACCAAACCTGCCCCCACCTCAAACCTCTGCTGCCCTGACAGTCCCAAGGGAACCCTACAAACTGACAGAAGGAACCTGGGCTGGCAACTTTTCTTACTGAGGGAAAAGGGCCGGTCTTTGTCTCCAGGGGCCTGTGGCCCGGAGTGGCCAAACGCCTCCAAAAAATCTGAAAGATTAAGGATGTGTCCCAGACCCAACCTGCCCCCACCTCAAACCTCTGCTGCCCTGACAGTCCCAAGGGAACCCTACAAACTGACAGCAGCATCCTGGGCTGGCAAGTTTTCTTTCCCAGGGAAAAGGGCCAGTCTTTGTGTCCAGGGATCTGTGGCCCGGAGTGGCCGGACGCCTCCAAAAAAGCGGAACGATTAAGGATGTGTCCCAGACCAAACCTGCCCCTACATATAACCTCTGCTGCCCTGACAGTCCCTAGGAAACCCTACAAACTGACAGCAGCATCCTGGGCTGGCCCCTTTTCTTTTCCAGGGAAAATGGCCAGTCTTTTTCTCCAGGGGTCTGCGGTCCTGAGTGGCCAGACGCCTCCAAAAAATTCAAACAAAGCAGGACATGTGCAGGACCAAACATGCCCCAACCTCAACCCTGGGCTGCCCTGAAATTCCCAAGGGAACCCCACAAACTGACAGCAGGAATCTCGGCTGACCACTTTTCCTTTTCAGAGAAAAATGCAGGTCTTTGTCTAGTGGGGTCTGTGGGCCTGAGTGGCCGGACGCCTCCAAAAAATCCAAATGAACAAGGATATGTGTCAGACCCAACCTGCCCCCACCTCAACCCTGTGCTGCCCTGACAGTCCCAAGGGAACCCTACAAACTGACAGCAGGAACCTGGGCTGGCCACTTTTTTTTTCTCGGGGAAAAAGGGCCAGTCTTTGTGTCCAGGGATCATTGGCCCTGGGTGGCCGGACGTCTCCAAAAAAGCGGAACGATTAAGGATGTGTCCCAGACCAAACATGCCCCACCCTCGACCCTGTGCTGCCCTGACAGTCCCAAGGGAACCCTACAAACTGACAGCAGGAACCTGGGCTGGCCACTTTTTTTTCTCAGGGAAAAAGGACGGTCATTTTCTCAAGGGATCATTGGCCCTGAGTGTCCAGACGCCTCCAAAAAATCCAAACGAAAAAGGATATGTGTCAGACCCAACCTGTCCCCTCTTCAAACCTGTGCTACCTAGATATTCTCAAGGGAACTCAATCAACTGACAGCAGGAACCTGGGCTGGCAACTATTCTGTGCCAGGGAAAAGGGCCACGCCTTGTCTCCATGGGCCTGTGGCCCTCAGTGGCTGGATGCCTCCAACAAATCTGAAAGATTAAGGATGTGTCCCAGACCCAACCTGCCCCTACATATAACCTCTGCTGCCCTGACAGTCCCTAGGAAACCCTACAAACTGACAGCAGCATCCTGGGCTGGCCCCTTTTCTTTTCAAGGGAAAATGGCCAGTCTTTGTCTCCAGGGGTCTGCGGTCCTGAGTGGCCAGACGCCTCCAAAAAATTCAAACAAAGCAGGACATGTGCAGGACCAAACATGCCCCAACCTCAACCCTGGGCTGCCCTGAAATTCCCAAGGGAACCCCACAAACTGACAGCAGGAATCTCGGCTGACCACTTTTCCTTTTCAGAGAAAAAGGCAGGTCTTTGTCTAGTGGGGTCTGTGGGCCTGAGTGGCCGGACGCCTCCAAAAAATCCAAATGAACAAGGATATGTGTCAGACCCAACCTGCCCCCACCTCAACCCTGTGCTGCCCTGACAGTCCCAAGGGAACCCTACAAACTGACAGCAGGAACCTGGGCTGGCCACATATTTTTTTCTCTGGGAAAAAGGGCCAGTCTTTGTGTCCAGGGATCTGTGGCCCGGAGTGGCCGGACGCCTCCAAAAAATCTGAACGGTTAAGGATGCGTTCCAGACCAAACCTGCCCTCACCTCAAACATCTGCTGCCCTGACAGTCCCAAGGGAACCCTACAAACTGACATCAGCATCCTGGGCTGGCAAGTTTTCTTTCCCAGGGAAAAGGGCCAGTCTTTGTGTCCAGGGATCTGTGGCCCGGAGTGGCCGGACGCCTCCAAAAAAGCGGAACGATTAAGGGTGTGTCCCAGACCAAACCTGCCCCTACATATAACCTCTGCTGCCCTGACAGTCCCTAGGAAACCCTACAAACTGACAGCAGCATCCTGGGCTGGCCCCTTTTCTTTTCAAGGGAAAATGGCCAGTCTTTGTCTCCAGGGGTCTGCGGTCCTGAGTGGCCAGACGCCTCCAAAAAATTCAAACAAAGCAGGACATGTGCAGGACCAAACATGCCCCAACCTCAACCCTGGGCTGCCCTGAAATTCCCAAGGGAACCCCACAAACTGACAGCAGGAACCTGGGCTTGCCACTTTTTTTTTCTCGGGGAAAAAGGCCAGTCTTTGTCTCAAGGGATCATTGGCCCTGAGTGGCCGGACGCCTCCAAAAAATCCAAATGAACAAGGATATGTGTCAGACCCAACCTGCCCCCACCTCAACCCTGTGCTGCCCTGACAGTCCCAAGGGAACCCTACAAACTGACAGCAGGAACCTGGGCTGGCCACTTTTTTTTTTCTCTGGGAAAAAGGGCCAGTCTTTGTCTCAAGGGATCATTGGCCCTGAGTGGCCGGATGCCTCCAAAAAATCTGAACGGTTAAGGATGCGTTCCAGACCAAACCTGCCCCCACCTCAAACCTCTGCTGCCCTGACAGTCCCAAGGGAACCCTACAAACTGACAGAAGGAACCTGGGCTGGCAACTTTTCTTACTGAGGGAAAAGGGCCGGTCTTTGTCTCCAGGGGCCTGTGGCCCGGAGTGGCCAAACGCCTCCAAAAAATCTGAAAGATTAAGGATGTGTCCCAGACCCAACCTGCCCCCACCTCAAACCTCTGCTGCCCTGACAGTCCCAAGGGAACCCTACAAACTGACAGCAGCATCCTGGGCTGGCAAGTTTTCTTTCCCAGGGAAAAGGGCCAGTCTTTGTGTCCAGGGATCTGTGGCCCGGAGTGGCCGGACGCCTCCAAAAAAGCGGAACGATTAAGGATGTGTCCCAGACCAAACCTGCCCCTACATATAACCTCTGCTGCCCTGACAGTCCCTAGGAAACCCTACAAACTGACAGCAGCATCCTGGGCTGGCCCCTTTTCTTTTCCAGGGAAAATGGCCAGTCTTTTTCTCCAGGGGTCTGCGGTCCTGAGTGGCCAGACGCCTCCAAAAAATTCAAACAAAGCAGGACATGTGCAGGACCAAACATGCCCCAACCTCAACCCTGGGCTGCCCTGAAATTCCCAAGGGAACCCCACAAACTGACAGCAGGAATCTCGGCTGACCACTTTTCCTTTTCAGAGAAAAAGGCAGGTCTTTGTCTAGTGGGGTCTGTGGGCCTGAGTGGCCGGACGCCTCCAAAAAATCCAAATGAACAAGGATATGTGTCAGACCCAACCTGCCCCCACCTCAACCCTGTGCTGCCCTGACAGTCCCAAGGGAACCCTACAAACTGACAGCAGGAACCTGGGCTGGCCACTTTTTTTTTCTCGGGGAAAAAGGGCCAGTCTTTGTGTCCAGGGATCATTGGCCCTGGGTGGCCGGACGTCTCCAAAAAATCCAAACGAACAAGGATATGTGTCAGACCCAACCTGCCACCACTTCAACCCTGTGCTGCCCTGACAGTCCCAAGGGAACCCTACAAACTGACAGCAGCATCCTGGGCTGGCAAGTTTTCTTTCCCAGGGAAAAGGGCCAGTCTTTGTGTCCAGGGATCTGTGGCCCGGAGTGGCCGGGCGCCTCCAAAAAAGCGGAACGATTAAGGATGTGTCCCAGACCAAACATGCCCCACCCTCGACCCTGTGCTGCCCTGACAGTCCCAAGGGAACCCTACAAACTGACAGCAGGAACCTGGGCTGGCCACTTTTTTTTCTCAGGGAAAAAGGCCAGTCTTTGTCTCAAGGGATCATTGGCCCTGAGTGTCCAGACGCCTCCAAAAAATCCAAACGAAAAAGGATATGTGTCAGACCCAACCTGTCCCCTCTTCAAACCTGTGCTACCTAGATATTCTCTAGGGAACTCAATCAACTGACAGCAGGAACCTGGGCTGGCAACTATTCTGTCCCAGGGAAAAGGGCCACGCCTTGTCTCCATGGGCCTGTGGCCCTCAGTGGCTGGATGCCTCCAACAAATCTGAAAGATTAAGGATGTGTCCCAGACCCAACCTGCCCCTACATATAACCTCTGCTGCCCTGACAGTCCCTAGGAAACCCTACAAACTGACAGCAGCATCCTGGGCTGGCCCCTTTTCTTTTCAAGGGAAAATGGCCAGTCTTTGTCTCCAGGGGTCTGCGGTCCTGAGTGGCCAGACGCCTCCAAAAAATTCAAACAAAGCAGGACATGTGCAGGACCAAACATGCCCCAACCTCAACCCTGGGCTGCCCTGAAATTCCCAAGGGAACCCCACAAACTGACAGCAGGAATCTTGGCTGACCACTTTTCCTTTTCAGAGAAAAAGGCAGGTCTTTGTCTAGTGGGGTCTGTGGGCCTGAGTGGCCGGACGCCTCCAAAAAATCCAAATGAACAAGGATATGTGTCAGACCCAACCTGCCCCCACCTCAACCCTGTGCTGCCCTGACAGTCCCAAGGGAACCCTACAAACTGACAGCAGGAACCTGGGCTGGCCACTTTTTTTTTTCTCTGGGAAAAAGGGCCAGTCTTTGTGTCCAGGGATCTGTGGCCCGGAGTGGCCGGACGCCTCCAAAAAATCTGAACGGTTAAGGATGCGTTCCAGACCAAACCTGCCCTCACCTCAAACATCTGCTGCCCTGACAGTCCCAAGGGAACCCTACAAACTGACATCAGCATCCTGGGCTGGCAAGTTTTCTTTCCCAGGGAAAAGGGCCAGTCTTTGTGTCCAGGGATCTGTGGCCCGGAGTGGCCGGACGCCTCCAAAAAAGCGGAACGATTAAGGGTGTGTCCCAGACCAAACCTGCCCCTACATATAACCTCTGCTGCCCTGACAGTCCCTAGGAAACCCTACAAACTGACAGCAGCATCCTGGGCTGGCCCCTTTTCTTTTCAAGGGAAAATGGCCAGTCTTTTTCTCCAGGGGTCTGCGGTCCTGAGTGGCCAGACGCCTCCAAAAAATTCAAACAAAGCAGGACATGTGCAGGACCAAACATGCCCCAACCTCAACCCTGGGCTGCCCTGAAATTCCCAAGGGAACCCCACAAACTGACAGCAGGAACCTGGGCTTGCCACTTTTTTTTTCTCGGGGAAAAAGGCCAGTCTTTGTCTCAAGGGATCATTGGCCCTGAGTGGCCGGACGCCTCCAAAAAATCCAAATGAACAAGGATATGTGTCAGACCCAACCTGCCCCCACCTCAACCCTGTGCTGCCCTGACAGTCCCAAGGGAACCCTACAAACTGACAGCAGGAACCTGGGCTGGCAACTTTTTTATTCACGGGGAAAAAGGGCCAGTCTTTGTCTCAAGGGATCATTGGCCCTGAGTGGCCGGATGCCTCCAAAAAATCTGAACGGTTAAGGATGCGTTCCAGACCAAACCTGCCCCCACCTCAAACCTCTGCTGCCCTGACAGTCCCAAGGGAACCCTACAAACTGACAGAAGGAACCTGGGCTGGCAACTTTTCTTACTGAGGGAAAAGGGCCGGTCTTTGTCTCCAGGGGCCTGTGGCCCGGAGTGGCCAAACGCCTCCAAAAAATCTGAAAGATTAAGGATGTGTCCCAGACCCAACCTGCCCCCACCTCAAACCTCTGCTGCCCTGACAGTCCCAAGGGAACCCTACAAACTGACAGCAGCATCCTGGGCTGGCAAGTTTTCTTTCCCAGGGAAAAGGGCCAGTCTTTGTGTCCAGGGATCTGTGGCCCGGAGTGGCCGGACGCCTCCAAAAAAGCGGAACGATTAAGGATGTGTCCCAGACCAAACCTGCCCCTACATATAACCTCTGCTGCCCTGACAGTCCCTAGGAAACCCTACAAACTGACAGCAGCATCCTGGGCTGGCCCCTTTTCTTTTCCAGGGAAAATGGCCAGTCTTTTTCTCCAGGGGTCTGCGGTCCTGAGTGGCCAGACGCCTCCAAAAAATTCAAACAAAGCAGGACATGTGCAGGACCAAACATGCCCCAACCTCAACCCTGGGCTGCCCTGAAATTCCCAAGGGAACCCCACAAACTGACAGCAGGAATCTCGGCTGACCACTTTTCCTTTTCAGAGAAAAAGGCAGGTCTTTGTCTAGTGGGGTCTGTGGGCCTGAGTGGCCGGACGCCTCCAAAAAATCCAAATGAACAAGGATATGTGTCAGACCCAACCTGCCCCCACCTCAACCCTGTGCTGCCCTGACAGTCCCAAGGGAACCCTACAAACTGACAGCAGGAACCTGGGCTGGCCACTTTTTTTTTCTCGGGGAAAAAGGGCCAGTCTTTGTGTCCAGGGATCATTGGCCCTGGGTGGCCGGACGTCTCCAAAAAATCCAAACGAACAAGGATATGTGTCAGACCCAACCTGCCACCACTTCAACCCTGTGCTGCCCTGACAGTCCCAAGGGAACCCTACAAACTGACAGCAGCATCCTGGGCTGGCAAGTTTTCTTTCCCAGGGAAAAGGGCCAGTCTTTGTGTCCAGGGATCTGTGGCCCGGAGTGGCCGGGCGCCTCCAAAAAAGCGGAACGATTAAGGATGTGTCCCAGACCAAACATGCCCCACCCTCGACCCTGTGCTGCCCTGACAGTCCCAAGGGAACCCTACAAACTGACAGCAGGAACCTGGGCTGGCCACTTTTTTTTCTCAGGGAAAAAGGCCGGTCATTTTCTCAAGGGATCATTGGCCCTGAGTGTCCAGACGCCTCCAAAAAATCCAAACGAAAAAGGATATGTGTCAGACCCAACCTGTCCCCTCTTCAAACCTGTGCTACCTAGATATTCTCAAGGGAACTCAATCAACTGACAGCAGGAACCTGGGCTGGCAACTATTCTGTCCCAGGGAAAAGGGCCACGCCTTGTCTCCATGGGCCTGTGGCCCTCAGTGGCTGGATGCCTCCAACAAATCTGAAAGATTAAGGATGTGTCCCAGACCCAACCTGCCCCTACATATAACCTCTGCTGCCCTGACAGTCCCTAGGAAACCCTACAAACTGACAGCAGCATCCTGGGCTGGCCCCTTTTCTTTTCAAGGGAAAATGGCCAGTCTTTGTCTCCAGGGGTCTGCGGTCCTGAGTGGCCAGACGCCTCCAAAAAATTCAAACAAAGCAGGACATGTGCAGGACCAAACATGCCCCAACCTCAACCCTGGGCTGCCCTGAAATTCCCAAGGGAACCCCACAAACTGTCATCAGGAATCTCAGCTGACCACTTTTCCTTTTCAGAGAAAAAAGCAGGTCTTTGTCCAGTGGGGTCTGTGGGCCTGAGTGGCCGGACGCCTCCAAAAAATCCAAATGAACAAGGATATGTGTCAGACCCAACCTGCCCCCACCTCAACCCTGTGCTGCCCTGACAGTCCCAAGGGAACCCTACAAACTGACAGCAGGAACCTGGGCTGGCCACTTTTTTTTTTCTCTGGGAAAAAGGGCCAGTCTTTGTGTCCAGGGATCTGTGGCCCGGAGTGGCCGGACGCCTCCAAAAAATCTGAACGGTTAAGGATGCGTTCCAGACCAAACCTGCCCTCACCTCAAACATCTGCTGCCCTGACAGTCCCAAGGGATCCCTACAAACTGACATCAGCATCCTGGGCTGGCAAGTTTTCTTTCCCAGGGAAAAGGGCCAGTCTTTGTGTCCAGGGATCTGTGGCCCGGAGTGGCCGGACGCCTCCAAAAAAGCGGAACGATTAAGGGTGTGTCCCAGACCAAACCTGCCCCTACATATAACCTCTGCTGCCCTGACAGTCCCTAGGAAACCCTACAAACTGACAGCAGCATCCTGGGCTGGCCCCTTTTCTTTTCAAGGGAAAATGGCCAGTCTTTTTCTCCAGGGGTCTGCGGTCCTGAGTGGCCAGACGCCTCCAAAAAATTCAAACAAAGCAGGACATGTGCAGGACCAAACATGCCCCAACCTCAACCCTGGGCTGCCCTGAAATTCCCAAGGGAACCCCACAAACTGACAGCAGGAATCTCGGCTGACCACTTTTCCTTTTCAGAGAAAAAGGCAGGTCTTTGTCTAGTGGGGTCTGTGGGCCTGAGTGGCCGGACGCCTCCAAAAAATCCAAATGAACAAGGATATGTGTCAGACCCAACCTGCCCCCACCTCAACCCTGTGCTGCCCTGACAGTCCCAAGGGAACCCTACAAACTGACAGCAGGAACCTGGGCTGGCCACTTTTTTTTTTCTCTGGGAAAAAGGGCCAGTCTTTGTGTCCAGGGATCTGTGGCCCGGAGTGGCCGGACGCCTCCAAAAAATCTGAACGGTTAAGGATGCGTTCCAGACCAAACCTGCCCTCACCTCAAACATCTGCTGCCCTGACAGTCCCAAGGGAACCCTACAAACTGACATCAGCATCCTGGGCTGGCAAGTTTTCTTTCCCAGGGAAAAGGGCCAGTCTTTGTGTCCAGGGATCTGTGGCCCGGAGTGGCCGGACGCCTCCAAAAAAGCGGAACGATTAAGGATGTGTCCCAGACCAAACCTGCCCCTACATATAACCTCTGCTGCCCTGACAGTCCCTAGGAAACCCTACAAACTGACAGCAGCATCCTGGGCTGGCCCCTTTTCTTTTCCAGGGAAAATGGCCAGTCTTTTTCTCCAGGGGTCTGCGGTCCTGAGTGGCCAGACGCCTCCAAAAAATTCAAACAAAGCAGGACATGTGCAGGACCAAACATGCCCCAACCTCAACCCTGGGCTGCCCTGAAATTCCCAAGGGAACCCCACAAACTGACAGCAGGAATCTCGGCTGACCACTTTTCCTTTTCAGAGAAAAAGGCAGGTCTTTGTCTAGTGGGGTCTGTGGGCCTGAGTGGCCGGACGCCTCCAAAAAATCCAAATGAACAAGGATATGTGTCAGACCCAACCTGCCCCCACCTCAACCCTGTGCTGCCCTGACAGTCCCAAGGGAACCCTACAAACTGACAGCAGGAACCTGGGCTGGCCACTTTTTTTTTCTCGGGGAAAAAGGGCCAGTCTTTGTGTCCAGGGATCATTGGCCCTGGGTGGCCGGACGTCTCCAAAAAATCCAAACGAACAAGGATATGTGTCAGACCCAACCTGCCACCACTTCAACCCTGTGCTGCCCTGACAGTCCCAAGGGAACCCTACAAACTGACAGCAGCATCCTGGGCTGGCAAGTTTTCTTTCCCAGGGAAAAGGGCCAGTCTTTGTGTCCAGGGATCTGTGGCCCGGAGTGGCCGGGCGCCTCCAAAAAAGCGGAACGATTAAGGATGTGTCCCAGACCAAACATGCCCCACCCTCGACCCTGTGCTGCCCTGACAGTCCCAAGGGAACCCTACAAACTGACAGCAGGAACCTGGGCTGGCCACTTTTTTTTCTCAGGGAAAAAGGCCGGTCATTTTCTCAAGGGATCATTGGCCCTGAGTGTCCAGACGCCTCCAAAAAATCCAAACGAAAAAGGATATGTGTCAGACCCAACCTGTCCCCTCTTCAAACCTGTGCTACCTAGATATTCTCAAGGGAACTCAATCAACTGACAGCAGGAACCTGGGCTGGCAACTATTCTGTGCCAGGGAAAAGGGCCACGCCTTGTCTCCATGGGCCTGTGGCCCTCAGTGGCTGGATGCCTCCAACAAATCTGAAAGATTAAGGATGTGTCCCAGACCCAACCTGCCCCTACATATAACCTCTGCTGCCCTGACAGTCCCTAGGAAACCCTACAAACTGACAGCAGCATCCTGGGCTGGCCCCTTTTCTTTTCAAGGGAAAATGGCCAGTCTTTGTCTCCAGGGGTCTGCGGTCCTGAGTGGCCAGACGCCTCCAAAAAATTCAAACAAAGCAGGACATGTGCAGGACCAAACATGCCCCAACCTCAACCCTGGGCTGCCCTGAAATTCCCAAGGGAACCCCACAAACTGTCATCAGGAATCTCAGCTGACCACTTTTCCTTTTCAGAGAAAAAAGCAGGTCTTTGTCCAGTGGGGTCTGTGGGCCTGAGTGGCCGGACGCCTCCAAAAAATCCAAATGAACAAGGATATGTGTCAGACCCAACCTGCCCCCACCTCAACCCTGTGCTGCCCTGACAGTCCCAAGGGAACCCTACAAACTGACAGCAGGAACCTGGGCTGGCCACTTTTTTTTTTCTCTGGGAAAAAGGGCCAGTCTTTGTGTCCAGGGATCTGTGGCCCGGAGTGGCCGGACGCCTCCAAAAAATCTGAACGGTTAAGGATGCGTTCCAGACCAAACCTGCCCTCACCTCAAACATCTGCTGCCCTGACAGTCCCAAGGGATCCCTACAAACTGACATCAGCATCCTGGGCTGGCAAGTTTTCTTTCCCAGGGAAAAGGGCCAGTCTTTGTGTCCAGGGATCTGTGGCCCGGAGTGGCCGGACGCCTCCAAAAAAGCGGAACGATTAAGGGTGTGTCCCAGACCAAACCTGCCCCTACATATAACCTCTGCTGCCCTGACAGTCCCTAGGAAACCCTACAAACTGACAGCAGCATCCTGGGCTGGCCCCTTTTCTTTTCAAGGGAAAATGGCCAGTCTTTTTCTCCAGGGGTCTGCGGTCCTGAGTGGCCAGACGCCTCCAAAAAATTCAAACAAAGCAGGACATGTGCAGGACCAAACATGCCCCAACCTCAACCCTGGGCTGCCCTGAAATTCCCAAGGGAACCCCACAAACTGACAGCAGGAATCTCGGCTGACCACTTTTCCTTTTCAGAGAAAAAGGCAGGTCTTTGTCTAGTGGGGTCTGTGGGCCTGAGTGGCCGGACGCCTCCAAAAAATCCAAATGAACAAGGATATGTGTCAGACCCAACCTGCCCCCACCTCAACCCTGTGCTGCCCTGACAGTCCCAAGGGAACCCTACAAACTGACAGCAGGAACCTGGGCTGGCCACTTTTTTTTTTCTCTGGGAAAAAGGGCCAGTCTTTGTGTCCAGGGATCTGTGGCCCGGAGTGGCCGGACGCCTCCAAAAAATCTGAACGGTTAAGGATGCGTTCCAGACCAAACCTGCCCTCACCTCAAACATCTGCTGCCCTGACAGTCCCAAGGGAACCCTACAAACTGACATCAGCATCCTGGGCTGGCAAGTTTTCTTTCCCAGGGAAAAGGGCCAGTCTTTGTGTCCAGGGATCTGTGGCCCGGAGTGGCCGGACGCCTCCAAAAAAGCGGAACGATTAAGGGTGTGTCCCAGACCAAACCTGCCCCTACATATAACCTCTGCTGCCCTGACAGTCCCTAGGAAACCCTACAAACTGACAGCAGCATCCTGGGCTGGCAAGTTTTCTTTCCCAGGGAAAAGGGCCAGTCTTTGTGTCCAGGGATCTGTGGCCCGGAGTGGCCGGACGCCTCCAAAAAAGCGGAACGATTAAGGATGTGTCCCAGACCAAACCTGCCCCTACATATAACCTCTGCTGCCCTGACAGTCCCTAGGAAACCCTACAAACTGACAGCAGCATCCTGGGCTGGCCCCTTTTCTTTTCCAGGGAAAATGGCCAGTCTTTTTCTCCAGGGGTCTGCGGTCCTGAGTGGCCAGACGCCTCCAAAAAATTCAAACAAAGCAGGACATGTGCAGGACCAAACATGCCCCAACCTCAACCCTGGGCTGCCCTGAAATTCCCAAGGGAACCCCACAAACTGACAGCAGGAATCTCGGCTGACCACTTTTCCTTTTCAGAGAAAAAGGCAGGTCTTTGTCTAGTGGGGTCTGTGGGCCTGAGTGGCCGGACGCCTCCAAAAAATCCAAATGAACAAGGATATGTGTCAGACCCAACCTGCCCCCACCTCAACCCTGTGCTGCCCTGACAGTCCCAAGGGAACCCTACAAACTGACAGCAGGAACCTGGGCTGGCCACTTTTTTTTTCTCGGGGAAAAAGGGCCAGTCTTTGTGTCCAGGGATCATTGGCCCTGGGTGGCCGGACGTCTCCAAAAAATCCAAACGAACAAGGATATGTGTCAGACCCAACCTGCCACCACTTCAACCCTGTGCTGCCCTGACAGTCCCAAGGGAACCCTACAAACTGACAGCAGCATCCTGGGCTGGCAAGTTTTCTTTCCCAGGGAAAAGGGCCAGTCTTTGTGTCCAGGGATCTGTGGCCCTGAGTGGCCGGACGCCTCCAAAAAATCCAAATGAACAAGGATATGTGTCAGACCCAACCTGCCCCCACCTCAACCCTGTGCTGCCCTGACAGTCCCAAGGGAACCCTACAAACTGACAGCAGGAACCTGGGCTGGCCACTTTTTTATTCACGGGGAAAAAGGGCCAGTCTTTGTCTCAAGGGATCATTGGCCCTGAGTGGCCGGATGCCTCCAAAAAATCTGAACGGTTAAGGATGCGTTCCAGACCAAACCTGCCCCCACCTCAAACCTCTGCTGCCCTGACAGTCCCAAGGGAACCCTACAAACTGACAGAAGGAACCTGGGCTGGCAACTTTTCTTACTGAGGGAAAAGGGCCGGTCTTTGTCTCCAGGGGCCTGTGGCCCGGAGTGGCCAAACGCCTCCAAAAAATCTGAAAGATTAAGGATGTGTCCCAGACCCAACCTGCCCCCACCTCAAACCTCTGCTGCCCTGACAGTCCCAAGGGAACCCTACAAACTGACAGCAGCATCCTGGGCTGGCAAGTTTTCTTTCCCAGGGAAAAGGGCCAGTCTTTGTGTCCAGGGATCTGTGGCCCGGAGTGGCCGGACGCCTCCAAAAAAGCGGAACGATTAAGGATGTGTCCCAGACCAAACCTGCCCCTACATATAACCTCTGCTGCCCTGACAGTCCCTAGGAAACCCTACAAACTGACAGCAGCATCCTGGGCTGGCCCCTTTTCTTTTCCAGGGAAAATGGCCAGTCTTTTTCTCCAGGGGTCTGCGGTCCTGAGTGGCCAGACGCCTCCAAAAAATTCAAACAAAGCAGGACATGTGCAGGACCAAACATGCCCCAACCTCAACCCTGGGCTGCCCTGAAATTCCCAAGGGAACCCCACAAACTGACAGCAGGAATCTCGGCTGACCACTTTTCCTTTTCAGAGAAAAAGGCAGGTCTTTGTCTAGTGGGGTCTGTGGGCCTGAGTGGCCGGACGCCTCCAAAAAATCCAAATGAACAAGGATATGTGTCAGACCCAACCTGCCCCCACCTCAACCCTGTGCTGCCCTGACAGTCCCAAGGGAACCCTACAAACTGACAGCAGGAACCTGGGCTGGCCACTTTTTTTTTCTCGGGGAAAAAGGGCCAGTCTTTGTGTCCAGGGATCATTGGCCCTGGGTGGCCGGACGTCTCCAAAAAATCCAAACGAACAAGGATATGTGTCAGACCCAACCTGCCACCACTTCAACCCTGTGCTGCCCTGACAGTCCCAAGGGAACCCTACAAACTGACAGCAGCATCCTGGGCTGGCAAGTTTTCTTTCCCAGGGAAAAGGGCCAGTCTTTGTGTCCAGGGATCTGTGGCCCGGAGTGGCCGGGCGCCTCCAAAAAAGCGGAACGATTAAGGATGTGTCCCAGACCAAACATGCCCCACCCTCGACCCTGTGCTGCCCTGACAGTCCCAAGGGAACCCTACAAACTGACAGCAGGAACCTGGGCTGGCCACTTTTTTTTCTCAGGGAAAAAGGCCAGTCTTTGTCTCAAGGGATCATTGGCCCTGAGTGTCCAGACGCCTCCAAAAAATCCAAACGAAAAAGGATATGTGTCAGACCCAACCTGTCCCCTCTTCAAACCTGTGCTACCTAGATATTCTCTAGGGAACTCAATCAACTGACAGCAGGAACCTGGGCTGGCAACTATTCTGTCCCAGGGAAAAGGGCCACGCCTTGTCTCCATGGGCCTGTGGCCCTCAGTGGCTGGATGCCTCCAACAAATCTGAAAGATTAAGGATGTGTCCCAGACCCAACCTGCCCCTACATATAACCTCTGCTGCCCTGACAGTCCCTAGGAAACCCTACAAACTGACAGCAGCATCCTGGGCTGGCCCCTTTTCTTTTCAAGGGAAAATGGCCAGTCTTTGTCTCCAGGGGTCTGCGGTCCTGAGTGGCCAGACGCCTCCAAAAAATTCAAACAAAGCAGGACATGTGCAGGACCAAACATGCCCCAACCTCAACCCTGGGCTGCCCTGAAATTCCCAAGGGAACCCCACAAACTGACAGCAGGAATCTTGGCTGACCACTTTTCCTTTTCAGAGAAAAAGGCAGGTCTTTGTCTAGTGGGGTCTGTGGGCCTGAGTGGCCGGACGCCTCCAAAAAATCCAAATGAACAAGGATATGTGTCAGACCCAACCTGCCCCCACCTCAACCCTGTGCTGCCCTGACAGTCCCAAGGGAACCCTACAAACTGACAGCAGGAACCTGGGCTGGCCACTTTTTTTTTTCTCTGGGAAAAAGGGCCAGTCTTTGTGTCCAGGGATCTGTGGCCCGGAGTGGCCGGACGCCTCCAAAAAATCTGAACGGTTAAGGATGCGTTCCAGACCAAACCTGCCCTCACCTCAAACATCTGCTGCCCTGACAGTCCCAAGGGAACCCTACAAACTGACATCAGCATCCTGGGCTGGCAAGTTTTCTTTCCCAGGGAAAAGGGCCAGTCTTTGTGTCCAGGGATCTGTGGCCCGGAGTGGCCGGACGCCTCCAAAAAAGCGGAACGATTAAGGGTGTGTCCCAGACCAAACCTGCCCCTACATATAACCTCTGCTGCCCTGACAGTCCCTAGGAAACCCTACAAACTGACAGCAGCATCCTGGGCTGGCCCCTTTTCTTTTCAAGGGAAAATGGCCAGTCTTTTTCTCCAGGGGTCTGCGGTCCTGAGTGGCCAGACGCCTCCAAAAAATTCAAACAAAGCAGGACATGTGCAGGACCAAACATGCCCCAACCTCAACCCTGGGCTGCCCTGAAATTCCCAAGGGAACCCCACAAACTGACAGCAGGAACCTGGGCTTGCCACTTTTTTTTTCTCGGGGAAAAAGGCCAGTCTTTGTCTCAAGGGATCATTGGCCCTGAGTGGCCGGACGCCTCCAAAAAATCCAAATGAACAAGGATATGTGTCAGACCCAACCTGCCCCCACCTCAACCCTGTGCTGCCCTGACAGTCCCAAGGGAACCCTACAAACTGACAGCAGGAACCTGGGCTGGCCACTTTTTTTTTCTCGGGGAAAAAGGGCCAGTCTTTGTCTCAAGGGATCATTGGCCCTGAGTGGCCGGATGCCTCCAAAAAATCTGAACGGTTAAGGATGCGTTCCAGACCAAACCTGCCCCCACCTCAAACCTCTGCTGCCCTGACAGTCCCAAGGGAACCCTACAAACTGACAGAAGGAACCTGGGCTGGCAACTTTTCTTACTGAGGGAAAAGGGCCAGTCTTTGTCTCCAGGGGCCTGTGGCCCGGAGTGGCCAAACGCCTCCAAAAAATCTGAAAGATTAAGGATGTGTCCCAGACCCAACCTGCCCCCACCTCAAACCTCTGCTGCCCTGACAGTCCCAAGGGAACCCTACAAACTGACAGCAGCATCCTGGGCTGGCAAGTTTTCTTTCCCAGGGAAAAGGGCCAGTCTTTGTGTCCAGGGATCTGTGGCCCGGAGTGGCCGGACGCCTCCAAAAAAGCGGAACGATTAAGGATGTGTCCCAGACCAAACCTGCCCCTACATATAACCTCTGCTGCCCTGACAGTCCCTAGGAAACCCTACAAACTGACAGCAGCATCCTGGGCTGGCCCCTTTTCTTTTCCAGGGAAAATGGCCAGTCTTTTTCTCCAGGGGTCTGCGGTCCTGAGTGGCCAGACGCCTCCAAAAAATTCAAACAAAGCAGGACATGTGCAGGACCAAACATGCCCCAACCTCAACCCTGGGCTGCCCTGAAATTCCCAAGGGAACCCCACAAACTGACAGCAGGAATCTCGGCTGACCACTTTTCCTTTTCAGAGAAAAAGGCAGGTCTTTGTCTAGTGGGGTCTGTGGGCCTGAGTGGCCGGACGCCTCCAAAAAATCCAAATGAACAAGGATATGTGTCAGACCCAACCTGCCCCCACCTCAACCCTGTGCTGCCCTGACAGTCCCAAGGGAACCCTACAAACTGACAGCAGGAACCTGGGCTGGCCACTTTTTTTTTTCTCTGGGAAAAAGGGCCAGTCTTTGTGTCCAGGGATCATTGGCCCTGGGTGGCCGGACGTCTCCAAAAAATCCAAACGAACAAGGATATGTGTCAGACCCAACCTGCCACCACTTCAACCCTGTGCTGCCCTGACAGTCCCAAGGGAACCCTACAAACTGACAGCAGCATCCTGGGCTGGCAAGTTTTCTTTCCCAGGGAAAAGGGCCAGTCTTTGTGTCCAGGGATCTGTGGCCCGGAGTGGCCGGGCGCCTCCAAAAAAGCGGAACGATTAAGGATGTGTCCCAGACCAAACATGCCCCACCCTCGACCCTGTGCTGCCCTGACAGTCCCAAGGGAACCCTACAAACTGACAGCAGGAACCTGGGCTGGCCACTTTTTTTTCTCAGGGAAAAAGGCCGGTCATTTTCTCAAGGGATCATTGGCCCTGAGTGTCCAGACGCCTCCAAAAAATCCAAACGAAAAAGGATATGTGTCAGACCCAACCTGTCCCCTCTTCAAACCTGTGCTACCTAGATATTCTCAAGGGAACTCAATCAACTGACAGCAGGAACCTGGGCTGGCAACTATTCTGTGCCAGGGAAAAGGGCCACGCCTTGTCTCCATGGGCCTGTGGCCCTCAGTGGCTGGATGCCTCCAACAAATCTGAAAGATTAAGGATGTGTCCCAGACCCAACCTGCCCCTACATATAACCTCTGCTGCCCTGACAGTCCCTAGGAAACCCTACAAACTGACAGCAGCATCCTGGGCTGGCCCCTTTTCTTTTCAAGGGAAAATGGCCAGTCTTTGTCTCCAGGGGTCTGCGGTCCTGAGTGGCCAGACGCCTCCAAAAAATTCAAACAAAGCAGGACATGTGCAGGACCAAACATGCCCCAACCTCAACCCTGGGCTGCCCTGAAATTCCCAAGGGAACCCCACAAACTGTCATCAGGAATCTCAGCTGACCACTTTTCCTTTTCAGAGAAAAAAGCAGGTCTTTGTCCAGTGGGGTCTGTGGGCCTGAGTGGCCGGACGCCTCCAAAAAATCCAAATGAACAAGGATATGTGTCAGACCCAACCTGCCCCCACCTCAACCCTGTGCTGCCCTGACAGTCCCAAGGGAACCCTACAAACTGACAGCAGGAACCTGGGCTGGCCACTTTTTTTTTTCTCTGGGAAAAAGGGCCAGTCTTTGTGTCCAGGGATCTGTGGCCCGGAGTGGCCGGACGCCTCCAAAAATCTGAACGGTTAAGGATGCGTTCCAGACCAAACCTGCCCTCACCTCAAACATCTGCTGCCCTGACAGTCCCAAGGGATCCCTACAAACTGACATCAGCATCCTGGGCTGGCAAGTTTTCTTTCCCAGGGAAAAGGGCCAGTCTTTGTGTCCAGGGATCTGTGGCCCGGAGTGGCCGGACGCCTCCAAAAAAGCGGAACGATTAAGGGTGTGTCCCAGACCAAACCTGCCCCTACATATAACCTCTGCTGCCCTGACAGTCCCTAGGAAACCCTACAAACTGACAGCAGCATCCTGGGCTGGCCCCTTTTCTTTTCAAGGGAAAATGGCCAGTCTTTTTCTCCAGGGGTCTGCGGTCCTGAGTGGCCAGACGCCTCCAAAAAATTCAAACAAAGCAGGACATGTGCAGGACCAAACATGCCCCAACCTCAACCCTGGGCTGCCCTGAAATTCCCAAGGGAACCCCACAAACTGACAGCAGGAATCTCGGCTGACCACTTTTCCTTTTCAGAGAAAAAGGCAGGTCTTTGTCTAGTGGGGTCTGTGGGCCTGAGTGGCCGGACGCCTCCAAAAAATCCAAATGAACAAGGATATGTGTCAGACCCAACCTGCCCCCACCTCAACCCTGTGCTGCCCTGACAGTCCCAAGGGAACCCTACAAACTGACAGCAGGAACCTGGGCTGGCCACTTTTTTTTTTCTCTGGGAAAAAGGGCCAGTCTTTGTGTCCAGGGATCTGTGGCCCGGAGTGGCCGGACGCCTCCAAAAAATCTGAACGGTTAAGGATGCGTTCCAGACCAAACCTGCCCTCACCTCAAACATCTGCTGCCCTGACAGTCCCAAGGGAACCCTACAAACTGACATCAGCATCCTGGGCTGGCAAGTTTTCTTTCCCAGGGAAAAGGGCCAGTCTTTGTGTCCAGGGATCTGTGGCCCGGAGTGGCCGGACGCCTCCAAAAAAGCGGAACGATTAAGGATGTGTCCCAGACCAAACCTGCCCCTACATATAACCTCTGCTGCCCTGACAGTCCCTAGGAAACCCTACAAACTGACAGCAGCATCCTGGGCTGGCCCCTTTTCTTTTCCAGGGAAAATGGCCAGTCTTTTTCTCCAGGGGTCTGCGGTCCTGAGTGGCCAGACGCCTCCAAAAAATTCAAACAAAGCAGGACATGTGCAGGACCAAACATGCCCCAACCTCAACCCTGGGCTGCCCTGAAATTCCCAAGGGAACCCCACAAACTGACAGCAGGAATCTCGGCTGACCACTTTTCCTTTTCAGAGAAAAAGGCAGGTCTTTGTCTAGTGGGGTCTGTGGGCCTGAGTGGCCGGACGCCTCCAAAAAATCCAAATGAACAAGGATATGTGTCAGACCCAACCTGCCCCCACCTCAACCCTGTGCTGCCCTGACAGTCCCAAGGGAACCCTACAAACTGACAGCAGGAACCTGGGCTGGCCACTTTTTTTTTCTCGGGGAAAAAGGGCCAGTCTTTGTGTCCAGGGATCATTGGCCCTGGGTGGCCGGACGTCTCCAAAAAATCCAAACGAACAAGGATATGTGTCAGACCCAACCTGCCACCACTTCAACCCTGTGCTGCCCTGACAGTCCCAAGGGAACCCTACAAACTGACAGCAGCATCCTGGGCTGGCAAGTTTTCTTTCCCAGGGAAAAGGGCCAGTCTTTGTGTCCAGGGATCTGTGGCCCGGAGTGGCCGGGCGCCTCCAAAAAAGCGGAACGATTAAGGATGTGTCCCAGACCAAACATGCCCCACCCTCGACCCTGTGCTGCCCTGACAGTCCCAAGGGAACCCTACAAACTGACAGCAGGAACCTGGGCTGGCCACTTTTTTTTCTCAGGGAAAAAGGCCGGTCATTTTCTCAAGGGATCATTGGCCCTGAGTGTCCAGACGCCTCCAAAAAATCCAAACGAAAAAGGATATGTGTCAGACCCAACCTGTCCCCTCTTCAAACCTGTGCTACCTAGATATTCTCAAGGGAACTCAATCAACTGACAGCAGGAACCTGGGCTGGCAACTATTCTGTGCCAGGGAAAAGGGCCACGCCTTGTCTCCATGGGCCTGTGGCCCTCAGTGGCTGGATGCCTCCAACAAATCTGAAAGATTAAGGATGTGTCCCAGACCCAACCTGCCCCTACATATAACCTCTGCTGCCCTGACAGTCCCTAGGAAACCCTACAAACTGACAGCAGCATCCTGGGCTGGCCCCTTTTCTTTTCAAGGGAAAATGGCCAGTCTTTGTCTCCAGGGGTCTGCGGTCCTGAGTGGCCAGACGCCTCCAAAAAATTCAAACAAAGCAGGACATGTGCAGGACCAAACATGCCCCAACCTCAACCCTGGGCTGCCCTGAAATTCCCAAGGGAACCCCACAAACTGTCATCAGGAATCTCAGCTGACCACTTTTCCTTTTCAGAGAAAAAAGCAGGTCTTTGTCCAGTGGGGTCTGTGGGCCTGAGTGGCCGGACGCCTCCAAAAAATCCAAATGAACAAGGATATGTGTCAGACCCAACCTGCCCCCACCTCAACCCTGTGCTGCCCTGACAGTCCCAAGGGAACCCTACAAACTGACAGCAGGAACCTGGGCTGGCCACTTTTTTTTTTCTCTGGGAAAAAGGGCCAGTCTTTGTGTCCAGGGATCTGTGGCCCGGAGTGGCCGGACGCCTCCAAAAAATCTGAACGGTTAAGGATGCGTTCCAGACCAAACCTGCCCTCACCTCAAACATCTGCTGCCCTGACAGTCCCAAGGGATCCCTACAAACTGACATCAGCATCCTGGGCTGGCAAGTTTTCTTTCCCAGGGAAAAGGGCCAGTCTTTGTGTCCAGGGATCTGTGGCCCGGAGTGGCCGGACGCCTCCAAAAAAGCGGAACGATTAAGGGTGTGTCCCAGACCAAACCTGCCCCTACATATAACCTCTGCTGCCCTGACAGTCCCTAGGAAACCCTACAAACTGACAGCAGCATCCTGGGCTGGCCCCTTTTCTTTTCAAGGGAAAATGGCCAGTCTTTTTCTCCAGGGGTCTGCGGTCCTGAGTGGCCAGACGCCTCCAAAAAATTCAAACAAAGCAGGACATGTGCAGGACCAAACATGCCCCAACCTCAACCCTGGGCTGCCCTGAAATTCCCAAGGGAACCCCACAAACTGACAGCAGGAATCTCGGCTGACCACTTTTCCTTTTCAGAGAAAAAGGCAGGTCTTTGTCTAGTGGGGTCTGTGGGCCTGAGTGGCCGGACGCCTCCAAAAAATCCAAATGAACAAGGATATGTGTCAGACCCAACCTGCCCCCACCTCAACCCTGTGCTGCCCTGACAGTCCCAAGGGAACCCTACAAACTGACAGCAGGAACCTGGGCTGGCCACTTTTTTTTTTCTCTGGGAAAAAGGGCCAGTCTTTGTGTCCAGGGATCTGTGGCCCGGAGTGGCCGGACGCCTCCAAAAAATCTGAACGGTTAAGGATGCGTTCCAGACCAAACCTGCCCTCACCTCAAACATCTGCTGCCCTGACAGTCCCAAGGGAACCCTACAAACTGACATCAGCATCCTGGGCTGGCAAGTTTTCTTTCCCAGGGAAAAGGGCCAGTCTTTGTGTCCAGGGATCTGTGGCCCGGAGTGGCCGGACGCCTCCAAAAAAGCGGA